>NC_064649.1:95617091-95917091 GCF_023864345.2 Schistocerca serialis cubense
GAAAATCATTAAAGCAGTCTCTATCGGAACAGATGGCTAATTTTGTTTGGCAGCCGGTTTCGGTCAATAATTTAGATCATCTTCACCACCTGCAGAGTGACAATTATCGAACTATGTGAAATAAAATCGTCATAACTTCTCAACGGTTAGGATGTTCACACTGTGCAGTCGACCGCGTTCCATGATTGGAATTAGTACTCGCATGTATTGTTTTGTTTAGCGACGAAGCCCACTTTCATTTGGATGGGTTCGTCAGTAAACAAAGTTGGCGCATTTGGGGGACTGAAGAGTCCGCATTTCCCGATGTAGAAGTCTCTTCATCCTCAATGGATGACTGTGTGGTGTGCAATGTCCAGTCATGGAATAATCGGTGCGGTATTCCTCGATGGCACGGTGACTAGGCATTAGGAGTGATTTAAAATGGAATGATCATATAATGTTGATCGTCGGTAAAGCAGATGCCAGACTGAGATTCATTGGAAGAATCCTAAGGAAATGCAATCCGAAAACAAAGGAAGTAGGTTACACTACGCTTGTTCGCCCACTGCTTGAATACTGCTCAGCAGTGTGGGATCCGTACCAGATAGGGTTGATAGAAGAGATAGAGAAGATCCAACGGAGAGCAGCGCGCTTCGTTACAGGATCATTTAGTAATCGCGAAAGCGTTACGGAGATGATAGATAAACTCCAGTGGAAGACTCTGCAGGAGAGACGCTCAGTAGCTCGGTACGGGCTTTTGTCAAAGCTTCGAGAACATACCTTCACCGAAGAGTTAAACAGTATATTGCTCCCTCCTACGTATATCTCGCGAAGAGACCATGAGGATAAAATCAGAGAGATTAGAGCCCACACAGAGGCATACCGACAATCCTTCTTTCCACGAACAATACGGGACTGGAATAGAAGGGAGAACCGATAGAGGTACTCAAGGTACCCTCCGCCACACACCGTCAGGTGGCTTGCGGAGTATGGATGTAGATGTAGTAGATGAAGATGTAGACTACCGAACGGTACGTGAAGATTTTGAAAGATGTTTTTATCCCGATTATCCAAAGTGGCCTGGATTTCGACGTGGTTCATGCAAGACGGGGCTCGACCCCATTGAAGCAGGAGAGTGTTTGATGTCCTGGAGGAGCACTTTGGAGACCGCACTTCGACTCTGGGGTACCCAGAAGCCACTGGTGTGGGCCTCGATTAGCCACCATATTGTCCGGATTGGAACGCATGCGACTCCTTTTTTGTGGGGCTGTATTGAAGACAAGTTATACAGCAATAACCCCAAAACCATTGCTGATCTTAAAACAGCCTTACAGGAGGTCGTCGACAGCATCGTTGTTCCTACAACTTCAGCGGGTCATGCAGATTTTGGCTATGCGTTCACCATCGCCAATGATGGCAGGCATATCGAACATGTCATAACCTAAATCCGAATATCTGTAGTGACCAGAATGAGATTTTCACTCTGCAGCGGAGTGCGCGCTGATGTGAAAGTTCCTGGCAGATTAAAACTGTGTGCCGGACCGAGACTTGAACTCGGTGTGGTGACGTTTACATGTTGAATAAAGTGTGTGCACGCCCTAATTTGTAACTAATTTACGTTTTTTTCATATAATTCAATAATAATCACCCTGTAGGCACTAGAATACAATAGTTACACGTATTTATAGGGATTTTATACAAAAAGATGGCAATATAGCAAACACATCTAGAAGGAAAGCTACAATAATAACACACAATAATGTTATATCCATAGCGGCGGCTGGTGGAGAGGGTCGATACAGGAACGTCAACTGCTCCAACTGACTCCAGAACATACACTGTACCGCCGCCAGTCTCCACAAAGGGTACAAAATTCTATTTTGTTAATGCTGCAGCATTTATTCCATACGTTTATAGCCATGTTACCACCTATTTGTACAGAAATCCCTCTGAATATGTATTACTTTGTATTGCAGTGCTTACTGCCTGAAGATGGTCTAAATTATAGATCGAAACCAGTTCCCAGTCAAAAACAAACATCTGTTGCGATAGAGAGCGTTTTACTGAATTTTAGAGTTTTACACTGATCCCTGTGCACTCTCCGCGAAAGAATACTTTCTGAAATTTTAACTGCGGCAGTTTTCTGATGACACTGTGGTTTGCGGAGAGGTTTCTTCGTTGAGAGACTATGGGATAACACAAGATGACGGAGGCAATATTTATGATTGGTATAATGAAAGCCAGCTAGCTCTAAAACACTGGACTCGCATTCGGGAGGACGACGGCTCAAACCTGCGACCGGCCACCATGTTTTCCCTAAATAGTTGAAGGCAAATGCCGGGATGGCTAATTATTTGCATATCACAGCATCTTCTTCCTGTCGGTGAAATTTCTCGTCTGTAGCACGTCATCTACGTGGTGTAGCAATTTTAATGGCCAGTGGTGTACTTCGAAGGTCGGAGTACGGCAACAGCATACAGGGGTGGGTAGAAATATGGCTAACACCGAAAATTAATCATAGAACATTGATGTAGAAATCAGTCAGCATTCAGGACTGCTTCCAGTCATCCCCAGTTCGATAAATACAGTTCCAGACTGGTTCTAAAGGGAAACTTGTACCATTATCCCTGAAAATGGTGGCACATGCTGGTAACGGATCACACAGGTGGATAGCGACCAGGCACACTTCTCCCCAAAGCAGACAACAAAGATACTGAGATATGGTAACTGTGGCTACCAATTACCAAGGGAGGTGCTACAGTCGAAAGTCAACACTTGAGGTGACTATATAAAAAATATTGAGATCCTGACAGGGGATGCAACAATGAAAGTTATCCTGGCAGTGGACGCTACAATGAACATTATACTGGCAGGGGACACGACAATTAAAGTTATCGTGGCAGGGGACGCGACAATTAAAGTTATCGTGGCAGGGGACGCGACAATGAAAGTTATCATGGCAGGAGACGCGACAATGAAAGTTATCGTGGCGGGGGACACGACAATGAAAGTTATCGTGGCAGGGGACGCGACAATGAAAGTTATCGTGGCAGGGGACGCGACAATGAAAGTTATCGTGGCAGGGGACGCGACAATGAAAGTTATCTTGGCAGGGGACGCGGCAATGAAAGTTATCGTGGCAGGGGACAAGACAATTAGTTATCATGGCAGGAGACGCGACAATGAAAGTTATCGTGGCAGGGGACGCGACAATGAAAGTTATCGTGGCAGGGGACGCGACAATGAACGTTATACTGGCAGGGGACGCGACAATGAAAGTAATCGTGGCAGGGGCCGCGACAATGAAAGTTATCCTGGAAGGGGAGTCGACAATGAAAGTTATCCTGGAAGAGGAGTTGACAATGAAAGTTATCATGGCAGGGGAGTCGACAAAGGAAACGAGTCGTCCGAGACGTTTGAAGTCACTCTGTCAGTGCAGTAAGAACTTCGCCACAGGCTCCCCAGTCTAACTACTCACAAGTGAAGTCAGTCTTTGGACAGGTCCCAAGTACCAAGCACACTCCCAGAGCTTCTACCAGAAGAAGCTTCCTGACCGAAGCCCAGCACGCGAGTGCCTCGCACCGCTCCCAGATAAAAAAATTCCTTTTCTTCGCAAAGTGCACGAACGACAACCGCCTTCATCCCGTCTGGAGACGATCACAGGGCTCTAGATGGGCTAAATCTCCCCTCCTACATGACAGCACAAACTCATGTAGAACCTGCAAAGTAGTTAAGAAACTTGCGTCACTGAAAAAAAGAAACCGCCAATTGCTGGCCTTTATAAGTTTTCGTGGAAGGAGAAGATTTTTTTCTCCAAAGTCGCGTTGCTTCGGGCGGCAACAAGCGATCAGATACAATCTTAAAGATATTTATTATCTTAACCATCTGTGCCTTGGAGCATGTTAGGCCTAGCAACGAGGTGTCATAAACATTCTGTCTCTAAACATTTCTCAGACGCCAGTTTCTTATACGACCAATGTGGCTGATGGAAGTGGGTCACAAGCCTATTTTCTGTATTGGCGAACACAAAAACTTGAGAATTTATATTAGGCATGGTGCTCCACACAGTGCCCGGTTTACAACTCCACTGTGTCTGTCGTCCCCAGCCCAGCCATCGGCTGGCGCCATTGTAGGTATAACGGCATTGTCCTGCTGGAGACCTGTCTCGACTAGGGGTGCTCTGTCTGCCCTGTGCGGCTTGTGAGCCCGTCCGGCAAGATTTACTAAGGAATGGGCACGCCGCCACTTGCTTTCAACTTTCAACATTCCGTTTCTATGAGCTAAGAACCTTAAAAATACCTTTTGCTCTTAGAGCCCTAACCGCCTCCATTCAACGCCTGCTTTCTAGAGTCTCGCTCAAGTTGCATAACGTTGTAACAAAATCTTCATGAAAAATGGGTGAGAGTAACTTGTCCTTTCCCACAGTTCATCTGCATGCTCACAAAACCAGGTCTGGACAATGCGAGCTGTGTGAACAGGTGTCCTGTCGTTTTGGAGCGTAGCATCACCATTGGGAACAAATATTGTAATGTGGCATGGGCTTTATCAGACATAATGATCGCATAGTACTTGTGACGTTGCAGAGTAACCATAGGGCCCATGAAATACCACGACACGGCTACCCGAATCATCAACTAATCCCCGTCATGTTTCACTCTTGGAAAATAAACTCGACCAGAACTTGGAAACAGTGTGAAATAAGACTCATCCGACCAAATGATTTCTTCTCCACAGTCCAGGTTATATGGTTCCTGCACCAGCTGTCCTGCTTGGACATTTCCATTACTGATGTATGGTTTTGGAATTCTAGCACTCTCTGGAATTCCCAGCTTGTAGAGTTGCCTCGGTGCTGAAAGGGTTCGCGAGTGGACATTCAGTTCTGCAGTCACTTTTGAAGCTGTCGTCGTCTTTATTCTTCGTCGCAGTCATCTTCAGTGGGCATCAGTCACGACTACTCACCATATACGAGGTTTGCCCAGGAAGTGATGCTACACATTTTTTTCCTTCAACAAATCTTCAGTGAACATAATGAGAATTACACACACGAAAGAATCATGTTTTACCTACACACCATGTTTTTCCACGTGATCTCCATCCTGCTCTATGGCCTTCCTCCAGCGCGAAACAAGGACGTGTATGTCCTGTCGGCACCAATCCTTGTCCTGGTGGCAGGGCCAATGCTTCGCTGTGTGAATCACATCCTCATCGTCCTCAAAATGTCTTCCACGAGTGGCACCCTTTCATGTCCCAAACAAGTGGAAGTCCAACGGGGCTACGTGAGGACGGTAGGGTGGATGGAGTAACACCGTCCAACACTGTTTCGCCATGTGTTCAGCAGTCCTCAGACTTGGGTGGGGCCGAGCGTTATCGTGTTACAGCAAACGTCTCCTGGGTTGCTGTGGCACCGAAGTCGCCGGAAGCGCTTCTTGAGTTTCGTTAATGTGTTGAGATGTACTTCTGAATTAATGGTACTGCCTCTTGGCATCACATCAATGAGAATCACACTTTCACAGTCCCAGAACACGGTGATCACGACCTTACCTTCGGAAGCAGTGGCTTTGACTTTTTTCTTATGTGGGGATTGGGAATGGCGCCATTCCATCGACCGTCGTTTTGTTTCGGGCTCGAAATGGTGACCCCAGGTGGCGTCACCTGTCACAGTCCAGGACAAGAAGGCTTCCCCCTCAGCTTCAACTTGTTGCAACAAATCAAGACAAATGTTTTTTTCTATGCGGTTTGTGATCCACCGCGGGATCCATCTTGCACACACTTTTGAATATCCAAGAGTGCGGGAAACTGCACCCACACTTTGTAAGGGGTCCGTAGTCCCTTACTATAAGTTTTGCGACAGCACAGGTCGACAGGACAAACAATCGATAGTGTGCGTCGGGTGGCGAGAGCGAGTGTTGAGAGTAGTGTGTGGTACGCGCTGCGGGCCGAGCTGGGTGGAGGTCTGTTGCTGGAATGCAAGACCGTACCGACAAAGGGAGTGGCCATCGCCGTGGTTTAACCCCTTTGTGTTAGAAATATACGGGAAAGTGAAAAAGTATAATTACTAGTGTGATTCAGTGATTTTTTTTGTGCCGATATTTGTAATTACGCGTCTACGGCGCCGGCATCATTTGGATTGCAGTGTTGGATTGCAGTGTTGTAGTGGTGAATTACAATGATTGAAATTGCGTGTGACGATAATGAATAACGAAAGGGCCTGTGCTGAGATTAGCCGTTATTAATTCTGTACGACGAAGGCAGTGGCTGTCTCCTTACTTTGTGTTTTTGTGATGAATATAGCTTGTTGATTAATGAAGCTGTGTTGTCGTTCTTCTTGCCACCAGACATTTTATTATTACAGCATTCGAGAAGGACAAAATGGAATGTAACAACTCCGTAGCAGTCCAATCCGATTGCCAGCCCCATTAGGTACACGGTCACATTAATTAATGTCTGTTTTGGGCTGCTATCAGATCTCGATCGAGCGGGATAAGTAAGTAGATTAAACCGGAGTGTTACAACTTCCTTTGCTGATTGACAGATGTAGCGCCAACTGCCGAGTCGTAATGCGTGTATCCTCGCGAATGACATCAGCTCGCTGCAACATGTCGGGTGTGACAGCCGTGGATGGTCTCCCCGACCGCTGCAAGTAGTGGAGCACCGCCGAACCGCCTTCTGGTGACCTCACCTTCCGCCTTCTGCGTCCAGCGACTAACCGTACTTCTGTCGCCAGCAGATGCTCCATAGCCTTTCCACAAGCGTTTGTGAATATTCCCCACAGTTTCTTTCTCTGCAGTGAGCAATTCAATGACGGCACGTTGCTTGTAACGTACATCACCCTACAGACGCCATTTTGATACTGTCCTGCAGCTACGCTATCTGTCGGAAGTGACGGAAACTTGGAGCGCTCACTCCGAAAACTTCAAATAAGACATACGTAACGTTTCGCATTCGTAGCATTGTTTTCGGCATAGAAAAAAAATGCGGAGCCGTACTTCCTGGGCAACCCTCGTTGTTTCGTCCGTGTTGTAACATAGCGGGTGATGTTTTTTCCGGTTACCGTATATGCGGTGTAAATCTTCGATACTGTGTCTCTTGAAACAGCAGATACGTAGGATCCATTGGCGACGAAAGCATTCACAGTACGAGCCCCAACAATTTGCGCATTTTCGATTTCACTTAGCTTCGACAAAATGCACTCGCAACTACACAGAACACTCTTCTGACAACACTGACACTTGAAAAGTTTGAGGTCATTGCACAGATTCCTTTCGTGACCACAAATACAACGACGAGACATAGAGGCTCGGCTAGCATGTGTATTTATGTTCAAATCTGCACTTTTCACGATATTTCCATATGATAGTCCAACCCTTGTATCACTTGCTATAGGACGACGCACTCTGGTGGCGAAACCAGCCGTCGGGTTGATGACAGCTTTACTCGGGGAAGCTGTGTGCGGGAAGCGCCACCAAACGACTAGAACAAACATTATTCGCTGTGCGGTGTGGGTGTCTCATTGGTCTGAGCGATCGAAGGTGCAAAAAGCGTGTTACTGAAAGCCGTGTATCTAGACAAGAGGCCGTAAACGAATAGCAGCGGGTACAATGGGCATTTCACACGTCGTTGGAGCGCGCTCGCGTGGAATTCATGCCCAGCTGTGCGAGCGGTAGCCGTCCTGAGCCCGCCGATTCAACGCATGATTGGCTGCTTGCGAGCACGGGCCACGGGAAACCGAAACTCTTAGTTACCATTCTGCGACCGCGAACAGCACAGCTGTGGGGACCTAGTTTCACGTCCCAGTATTGTGAGGATCGGGGCGAAACAATAACGTCTCTCTCTCTCTCTCTCTCTTTCTCTCTCTCTCTCTCTCTCTCTCTCTCTCTCTCACACACACACACACACACACACACACACACACACACACACACACACACTACCCACTGGCTTTGGCAATGGGGTGCCAATTTTGTTAGACTTCTCGTAATGTACAGTCAATGTAGCGAAACACAACGAACACCAATGTAACACCGTGTGGGGTTACCTTTCATATGCAAAACAGCGTAAAAAAGGACAACCGTAAATCAGAGGCACCAAAGGCAAAATGTGCAGTACAGAAGTGAATGATATCTTTGCACAGTCATCCAATTGACACCAACTTGCGACTAAACACCTCTTCTTATTACTGAATTAGTTCTCAGCTTAGGCTACTTGAACAAATAAGTGTGGTCAGTGTAGGGAAAAACGCACAAGTGATTCACAAAACGGCGGTCCAATACCACCGATATCTACGAGTATGTGTTGTACAATCGTGTACTAACAGTAAAACGCTGAGTCTTTAAGGTGGGTGAAAACGGCCGAGCGGTTCTAGGCGCTTCAGTCTCGAACCGCGCGACCGCTACGGCCGCAGGTTCGAATCCTGCCTCGGGAATGGATGTGTGTGATGTCCTTAGGTTAGTTAGGTTTAAGTAGTTCTAAGTTCTAGGGGACTGATGGCCTTAGAAGTTAAGTCCCATAGTGCTCAGAGCCATTTGAACCATTTTTTGGTGGGTGAAAAACCGTTTTCAGCTGAAAATTACGGAGGATTCTCTGTATGATAGACGTACAATAAGTGAAGCGACACACCTTTTGCTCGGACAGTTGAAAAATATGGAATTTACTGTGGCACGTCCTGCAATATTCCTCATTCAGCCTCTGTAGTTTCACTATGTTCCGATAGATGGCAGCCCGTCGAATTGGCGTCTCTAACGAAGGTGCGTTCCAACCAGAAAGCTGTCATTGCGTTTCTTTTGTCGGAAAACCAGAGCATCTCAGGTATTCGGGGGCACTTGCAGAATGTCTAACCTGGCGGTGGACAAAAACAGGGTGAGTCGTTTGGCAAGGCATCTATCATCACCGCAACAAGGTCGTACAAACCAGTCCGACTTCCTGTGTGCAGGCTACTCTCACACAGCTGTGACTCCTGCAGTGGTGGAGCGTGCGGACACACTCACTGGGGGTGATCAACGGATCACAATCAAACACCTCGCTGCTTAAATGATCGTCTCTGTCGGTAGTGTGACACACTCGTCCACCAGTTGGGGTACTCAGAGCAGTGTGCCCGCTGGTCTCGTTCGCCTCTAACACATGGTCATAAAGAGCAACGAATGGCCATCTGTGTGGAATTTATTGCGCGTTACGAGGCTGATAGTGGCAATTTTTTTTTCCGAACATCGTCACAGATGGAAACACATGGTTTCATTACTACGAACCGTGTAAGGTGCCAGGCAAATCCAACATCTTCCATGAAAACCCTGACATGATAAGCAAATCCAGTAGTATGTCACATAGCTCCGAATAAATTAACCAAAATAATACGAGTAACGAGTGAGCAAATGGAATACCACAGACTAACACAAGAATGCCTAAATGCATGTCATACCTTCCCACCGTGAGACAGACCCAGTTCCGAGGAGAGAAACGAGAACAGAAACCGAGAGCAGAACCGTGTTAAGCTGGAAGGCCTTAGGATAAGGGACGGACGGACACCCACGTCGCCAGCTAACTGCTAGGACCACACCACCCACAAGTTTTAGCGTGAGATCTTTTTCGCGTCTCTCTTACGTTTGGACCACCCCCCAGCCCATGTTAAAAGATAGAGCCCTCCAGAAGAACAGTATAGATCTTACGATAACGCTAAAAGGACCACACCAGCTGCAAGTTTTAGTGTGAGACTTTTTCGCGTCTCTGTTACGTTGCAAATTTTAAAAACATTGCCCCACCACGAAAAGTATAACGTTTCTCATTGGATAGACAGAATTTTTGTAGGCGGAGCTTAAGGTTAACATTGACACTCTCATTAGTCAGATGAAAACACAGCCAGATAGTTTTTTTTAGACCAACTTCGGTAAATTATAGTATAAAGATTGAACGGTGCACAGATAACTTCAATTTGTTGACCAACTTTGTTGTACGGGAGCGAAAGCTGGGTAGATTCAGATTACCTTATCAACAAGGTTGAGGTTACGGATATGAAAGTAGCTAGGATGATTGCAGGTACTAGTAGATGGGAACAATGGCAGGAGGGTGTCCACAATGAGGAAATCAAAGAAAAACTGGGAATGAACTCTATAGATGTAGCAGTCAGGGCAAACAGGCTTAGATGGTGGGGTCATGTTACACGCATGGGAGAAGCAAGGTTACCCAAGAGACTCACGGATTCAGCAGTAGAGCGTAGGAGGAGTCGGGGCAGACCGAGGAGAAGGTACCTGGATTCGGTTAAGAATGATTTTGAAGTAAT
Source organism: Schistocerca serialis cubense (assembly GCF_023864345.2). Lineage (NCBI taxonomy): Eukaryota > Metazoa > Arthropoda > Insecta > Orthoptera > Acrididae > Schistocerca > Schistocerca serialis. The sequence goes on from NC_064649.1 coordinate 95,627,341, forward strand.
AGGTTTAACATCAGAAGAGGCACCAATGTTGGCACTGAATAGGGGATCATGGAGGAATTTTATAAGGGCGGCTATGCTCCAGACTGAACGCTGAAAGGCATAATCAGTCTTAAATGATGATGATGATGATGATGATGATGACTTATCTAACTTGTCGTAAATTACAGTGGCTGATGTGGCTTCTCAATAACTATATAACAGAAAAATCATCGCGTTTCAGATTTTTATTTCAAGTGGCAAATGTGAACACCATGAGCTTTAATTGACGATCGACACCAGTATTACGCAAAAAGGGGATGTAACAGATGAGACTTCTGCAGTTCTGAGTGAACAATCAGAGTTAGATAAGTAATTAAAGATAATTGAGGGTCACTGTAGACCATTTTGATAATTTGCTTTTTTTGTGAAACTTAATTTAAACCTAGATTATAGATACGATATGGCATAGGTCATCCTTCGATCCATTGTAGAACTTGGGAACCCATTCAGGGAATATTCGTTCACATTTTTGTTGAACGCAGTTGGTTTTTATCATCCTGTATTAAAACATTTCCTTTTATCAATAGTGCAATTTATAAACGATCTATTGTGAGTAGAATAAAATTTACAATGGTAAACTTTACTGCTTTTTCGAAGTTATTTTATCAGCTAACTAAAAATAGGAAAGCCTTGAACCCCTGCCACTAAATTTTGTTAGTATTAAGATTCCTTTACAGGGAGTGCAGTGGAGCTGACGCTGAAATCATTAAGTATTTGGTTATATCATCGCTAGTCTCACTGAACTCTTCTGAATTCTACATGTCATGTGTGGTCTGACGTCTCCTTACCAGCAACAGGTCCCAGGTTCAAACTATTCAATTCCCTACAAAAACACGCTCAGAGCGTCGTAGCGCGGAAGTGGTAGGGAGACACGATGTAGAACAAACAGACACCACGCAGAATGTTTAGAACCGGATACGATACGGCAATCCATGGGTTGGTCCAACAGCACCTATCCTTCGAAGAAAATGTTCAAAACCGCACCCTGAGTTAGTAAAGTCATGGCGAACGTCTTCTAGGTCTCTGAAGGGGACTCTCTCATAGTGGAACGATCAAGTCTAAAGTGTATTTTGCTTCTCTCAGCAAATAGAAGAGACGGCATCAGCGTATTCGTCGCAACAAAAATGCAAACGAACCTCTCCTCCAAGACGATGCAAGGCCACACACATGTCTGTGGACCCGAGAGAAGCTCGTAAAGCTTGATTGGACTGTTCTTCCTCATCCACACTTCAGCCCGGATCTCGCATCTTCCGACTGCCATCCGACGGATATCGGCAGATGTGATGTACATGTACAGACAAACAAATGATTACAGTTTCAGATAAATTGGCTTGTCTATTCAAGAGGAAGAATTTCACAAATTGAGCTGGTCAATAACTCACTAGTCCATTTGTGGCCATTATGTAAGCACTAACTCGACTTTACGTTGACTGATACAGTTGTTAGGCGTCCCCCTGAGAGATACCCTACCAAATTCCGTTCGATTGGAGCGTTAAATAGTCAAAATCGTTGGAGAGCCCTGTCCATAATGCTGCAACCATTCTCAATTGCGGAGAGATCTGTCGAATTTACTAGGCAAGCTAGGGACTGGCAAACAGGAAGCAAGCAGTAGGAACTCTCGTAGTGTGCGGAAGTGCATTATTCTGCTGAAACTCAAGCCTAGGATGGCTTGCCGCACCGAGCAACAACGTGAGATGTACGAGGTGCATTCAAGTTCTAAGGCCTCCGATTTTTTTCTAATTAAGTACTCACCCGAAATCGATGAAACTGGCGTCACTTCTCGACGTAATCGCCCTGCAGACGTACACATTTTTCACAACGCTGACGCCATGATTCCATGGCAGCGGCGAAGGCTTCTTTAGGAGTCTGTTTTGACCACTGGAAAATCGCTGAGGCAATAGCAGCACAGCTGGTGAATGTGCGGCCACGGAGAGTGTCTTTCATTGTTGGAAAAAGCCAAAAGTCACTAGGAGCCAGGTCAGGTGAGTAGGGAGCATGAGGAATCACTTCAAAGTTGTTATCACGAAGAAACTGTTGCGTAACGTTAGCTCAATGTGAGGGTGCGTTGTCTTGGTGAAACAGCACACGCGCAGCCCTTCCCGGACGTTTTTGTTACAGTGCAGGAAGGAATTTGTTCTTCAAAACATTTTCGTAGGATGCACCTGTTACCGTAGTGCCCTTTGGAACGCAATGGGTAAGGATTACGTCCTAGCTGTCCCAGAACATGGACACCATCATTTTTTCAGCACATGCGGTTACCCGAAATTTTGTTGGTGGTGGTGAATCTGTGTGCTTCCATTGAGCTGACTGGCGCTTTGTTTCTGGATTGAAAAATGGCATCCACGTCTCATCCACTCTCACAACCGACGAAAAGAAAGTCCCATTCATGCTGTTGTTGCGCGTCAACATTGCTCGGCAACATGCCACACGGGCAGCCATGTGGTCGTCCGTCAGCATTCTTGGCACCCACCTGGATGACACTTTTCGCATTTTCAGGTCGTCATGCAGGATTGTGTGCACAGAACCCACAGAAATGCCAACTCTGGAGGCGATCCGTTCAACAGTCATTCGGCGATCCCCCAAAACAATTCTCTCCACTTTCTCGATCACGTCGTCAGACCGGCTTGTGCGAGCCCGAGGTTGTTTCGGTTTGTTGTCACACGATGTTCTGCCTTCATTAAACTGTCGCACCCACGTACGCACTTTCTACACATCCATAACTCCATCACCACATGTCTCCTTCAAATGTCGGTGAATTTCAATTGGTTTCACACCACGCAAATTCAGAAAACGAATGACTGCAGGCTGTTCAAGTAAGGAAACCGTCGCCATTTTAAGTATTTAAAACAGATTTCATTCTCGCCGCTGGCGGTAAAATTCTATCTGCCGTACGGTGCTGCCATCTCTGGGTCGTATTGACAATGAACGCGGCCTCATTTTAAAACAATGCGCATGTTTCTATCTCTTTCCAGTCCGGAGAAAAAAAATCGGAGGCCTTAGAACTTGAATGCACCTCGTACAGCCCCTCCCCCCAATAGCGTGGCGTAAGGCTGTCGTACTGAACGAAGATTGTGTTGAAAAGTAACGTTTTGTAGCCAAAAGAGTGGGGAATAACTTGGTGTACTGGAATCCTGAATAAAACCAACTTGCCTTTAGAAAAACAAAAAAAATGTTGCATTACATGTTGAAAGCCTCTCGTATTTCCAATAAAGGAAACAAAAGCTATGGATTTTGGAGGTGGCTAAATGGCTCTGAGCACTATGGGACTCAACTGCTGAGGTCATTAGTCCCCTAGAACTTAGAACTAGTTAAACCTAACTAACCTAAGGACATCACACACATCCATGCCCGAGGCAGGATTCGAACCTGCGACCGTAGCGGTCTCGCGGTTCCAGACTGCAGCGCCAGAACCGCGCGGCCACTTCGGCCGGCATTTTGGAGGTGTGTTGTTCTGTTTATCCACGTCCTAGTTCGTAGTTTTAACTGACAGTGTGCTGTTAATCTGATTGATTTTCAGGTGAAAGTGGCTTTCTGGTCACCATCTGAGATCGCCGATCTGTTGCAATCAGTGAAGGACAGTTTGTTATTGCGGAAGGCTGGAATTCACAAAATACCTTGCTAGTGTGGTATCTCTTCCATAGGGCAGGCAGCGCGCACAGTGGAGGAAAGATGCAACCAACGTGAATGCCCGCATTCTGCAACCAAGCAAGTCTGCTATTGCCGAACTTAGCTTACTCTTCAACATCCAGATATACATATATACTCTGCTAGCCACCAAGCGGTGTGTGGCGGAGGGCACAATTTGCGTCAAAGTCATGTTTCCCCCCGTCTGTTCCACTCGCAGATCACGCGAGGGAAAAACGACTGTCTGAACGCCTCAGTACGAGCTCTTATCTCCCTTATCTTTGAGTGGTGATCATTGCGCGATTTAAAAGTTGGTGGTAATAATATGTGTTCTACATCCTCGGCGACGATCGGATTTCGGAATGTAGTGAGCAGCCCCTTCCGTTTAGCGCTTTGTCTGTCTGCAAATGTGTCCCGCTTCAAACTTTCTATGAGATTTGTAACGCTCTCGCGATGGCTAAATGTACCAGTCACGTATCTTGCCGCTCTTCTTCGGACCTTCTCAGTCTCTTCAATCAGACCCATCTGGTAAGAATCGAATACAGACGATCAGTTCTCTAAGACTGGACGAACTAACGTTATGAAACGTCCCCTTTGAACAATTATACATGACTGTGCTTAAACTGACACACAATATTTTGTTAGCGCAACGCAATCTGACTTTCAAAATTCCCTACAAAAGAATGGCCCTGACTAACATTAAACTATACCTTTCACAAATCACTTACCTCACAAAAATCTTCGCTGCTCAAGCTACTGCAATACAGCGAGCGCCACTACTGCCAGCTAAATAAAAGATTCAAACTATGGAAGGCACTAACTACTGATAGGGATAGTTAGCAAATGAAAGATATTAATAGAGAACAAACAATGTATTTACCTTGATATCATCATATATAAATATAGCAGTTCATGACAAATTTCAAAACTCCGCCATCTCTCTCCCCACATCCACCACTGCTGGCGGCTCACCTCCAACTGCCCAATGCTACGCGCTGTTCACAGCCAGCTGCCTAACACTACAATGGCGAGTATTACAAAAATGCTAAGCAGCCACAGACTGCACACAGCACAGCCAGTGATTTTCATATTGAGCGCTACGTAACGTTGCCAATAAGAAAACATAAACAGCCTACTTACATAGAGAAAACATAAACAGCCTACTTACATAGCCCCCATGCTCCCCACAAAAAATTTTACAAATTTTTTTTGGGCAGTGGCCAATAATGATTTGATAAAATTTTTCATAATTACAATAACAAAGAAATCAAATGCACACACTTATTGATACAATGTTGGTCAAAAGCTAAAATTTTCTCACAGTCTGTAAAGACAGTCCTGATTCATCACAGTAAAATTACAGTGTTTTTCCTTTTTTTTTCAAAGTCTGAACAGTAAAAGAAAATGCACACAGAAGTAGTGGATTTCCATGCAGTCTTGAAGAAGTAGTGTTGTCCTTCCAACGGAAAGACAGTGCTGACTCGACATGCAGACAGGTAATGGGCCACAACAGAGTAAACCCACAGCAGAGTCAGTCGACGTTTTGAAGAATATTGGTAGTTAGGTCATCACAGAGCAGACCAACTGTAGTCCTGGTAGAGATTGTGGTATTGGTGGGCCACCAGAGGTGCGGACCCACTGCAGTCCTTGTAGAAATAATGGTATTGATGGATCATCAAAGATGTAGACCCGCTGTAGTCCTTGTAGAGATAATGGTACTGGTGAGTCATCAAAGATGCAGACCCACTGTAGTCCTTGTAGAGATAGCCAGCAGCCATCTGTTGTGACTGTGCAGGATAATATAGCAAGTCCATAACCACCACTTGTGCACTCACAAAGTTTTTGGAATTGTCTTTAGAACTAGCAATGCTGTTATCCAGTCCCTTGCTGAATTATTAACACACGTGCAAACACTAACAGTCCCAACTTCTCACATATTGTCCATATACTATGACCAACAGAAACGTGTGCAGTGAAATGTAACTAACAAGTTAATAATATCATGAACTGGTGACAATTACAATTTTATAACATAAGAATACAATAAAGGTACAAAATACATCATTAAAAACATAACAATATAGATAACATTTGTAGTACAGGCTTTACAAAAGAATAGAAATAGACATATACGTCAGTGTTACAGGAATTATGACATGAGTACATACACTCCTGGAAATGGAAAAAAGAACACATTGACACCGGTGTGTCAGACCCACCATACTTGCTCCGGGCACTGCGAGAGGGCTGTACAAGCAATGATCACACGCACGGCACAGCGGACACACCAGGAACCGCGGTGTTGGCCGTCGAATGGCGCTAGCTGCGCAGCATTTGTGCACCGCCGCCGTCAGTGTCAGCCAGTTTGCCGTGGCATACGGAGCTCCATCGCAGTCTTTAACGCTGGTAGCATGCCGCGACAGCGTGGACGTGAACCGTATGTGCAGTTGACGGACTTTGAGCGAGGGCGTATAGTGGGCATGCTGGAGGCCGGATGGACGTACCGCCGAATTGCTCAACACGTGGGGCGTGAGGTCTCCACAGTACATCGATGTTGTCGCCAGTGGTCGGCGGAAGGTGCACGTGCCCGTCGACCTGGGACCGGACCGCAGCGACGCACGGATGCACGCCAAGACCGTAGGATCCTACGCAGTGCCGTAGGGGACCGCACCGCCACTTCCCAGCAAATTAGGGACACTGTTGCTCCTGGGGTATCGGCAAGGACCATTCGCAACCGTCTCCATGAAGCTGGGCTACGGTCCCGCACACCGTTAGGCCGTCTTCCGCTCACGCCCCAACATCGTGCAGCCCGCCTCCAGTGGTGTCGCGACAGGCGTGAATGGAGGGACGAATGGAGACGTGTCGTCTTCAGCGATGAGAGTCGCTTCTGCCTTGGTGCCAATGATAGTCGTATGCGTGTTTGGCGCCGTGCAGGTGAGCGCCACAATCAGGACTGCATACGACCGAGGCACACAGGGCCAACACCCGGCATCATGGTGTGGGGAGCGATCTCCTACACTGGCCGTACACCACTGGTGATCGTCGAGGGGACACTGAATAGTGCACGGTACATCCAAACCGTCATCGAACCCATCGTTCTACCATTCCTAGACCGGCAAGGGAACTTGCTGTTCCAACAGGACAATGCACGTCCACATGTATCCCGTGCCACCCAACGTGCTCTAGAAGGTGTAAGTCAACTACCCTGGCCAGCAAGATCTCCGGATCTGTCCCCCATTGAGCATGTTTGGGACTGGATGAAGCGTCGTCTCACGCAGTCTGCACGTCCAGCACGAACGCTGGTCCAACTGAGGCGCCAGGTGGAAATGGCATGGCAAGGCGTTCCACAGGACTACATCCAGCATCTCTACGATCGTCTCCATGGGAGAATAGCAGCCTGCATTGCTGCGAAAGGTGGATATACACTGTACTAGTGCCGACATTGTGCATGCTCTGTTGCCTGTGTCTATGTGCCTGTGGTTCTGTCAGTGTGATCATGTGATGTATCTGACCCCAGGAATGTGTCAATAAAGTTTCCCCTTCCTGGGACAATGAATTCACGGTGTTCTTATTTCAATTTCCAGGAGTGTACATAGAAGATCAGAATAACTTGCGAAACATCAACTTCACACATAAGCATTTAAACAGAATGAATAATGTCTAACATCTTTACAAAGTAAATAACATATTATTAATGCCAATTATATTTGAGGATAACAGTATTCCTCATCATAGTGAATGTAGCTTAATATTAAAAGAGAAAAAAAATCTATGAAACTACACAGAGACAGGAAGAAAACAACTACACAAGGGTACACAAACAAATAGCGGAATAATACAAGGAAAGGACAGGGTTTGTTTTACTGCAGTATTTTGCAAACAAAACTTTCTTGACTTCTCGGAGATCTCCCTTCGTTCTTCATTATTTTCAAAAGTCCTATCTATACCTGCTTTCTGTACTTTTCTCGTATAGCCTCTCAGTGCATTTCTTCAAATTCATCGCAACTCATTCTCTTATAGGCTACCCCCTCTTAAGCTAACTTAAATCTACTGAGCTCAGATGCTAAACTAAGGAACAAGGCAATACAGCAGCACAAAACAATTAACACAAACAGCAATGACAAAAAAATGCCAATTTGCAGAGCAAGCAGCAGTAAATCTAAATTAACAAAAAAAATTCAAAATTACAACTAATATAAGGCACTGTGCAGGAAACAAGAAAAACTAGCTTAGAAGAGTAACACAAAGTCAAATTCAGTAACACTATGCCTGGCAAACCGCAGCAGCAAATGCTATGACGTATACCTAAGCATGACAAAGCTCAAGCATAAAAAATATTTCCGGAAAAACAACAATAAGGGAAATGTATATTCACATCTTAATGTCTATGTAATTAAAGTGGTGCACCACAAGAAGTTATTCTACCAAAAAGTTACCAATTACTTGAAAAGAAAATTATGAATGCAGTTCCTGTGAAGGTAAATGTCATTTTGTGCTCCCTCATTTTTTTAAAAAAATTATTATTTACTCGATCTGTAGACAGAAAATATTTATATTAGTACATCTATAAAATTTTATTTTAACCAATGCTGCAGTGCAGCTAGAAACTAGATATCAAATGAAATAAGCAACTATGTACAAAGCAAAGCATAAGAACATCGTTCAATAGTCATGTGGCATTTCATAAGTAGTAAAAAAATCTCTCATCTAGAAAGACAGTAGTCATAGTCAGGTGTGTAGACAAACTATTTCTTGTCATTTCATTAGGCATTTCAGTAAATATCAGAAAGTACGATATATTTCCAAGTAATCAGCGTGTCAGATTTGCGATGCTTTCTCTAAAGGAATGACAATGGCCAGGATAATGGCCTCCCTTTTTTTTTTCTTCCTGTGCTCTGAAAGGCACGCGCTAATGGCTTTTTCTCCAGGCGTCTGACACAGCTGGGTGCCCACGACGCATTACGTGCAGGTGGTCACTTAATTTTCTTACGGAAATATTTACGACAACAGTTTCCACTACAGTGGCAGTCTCATATAAAAAATTTCACAGGTCGAGAATTTGCGTTACAAATGTGTAGAAACAAAATCCTATAAATACAACAGTGTCCAAAAAATTTTCAGTGGCATTGTGATACATTCACACATGTACACAGATTTCATAATTCTAAAGTACGATTCTTGGTTTCCAACATCCTTTTCCACAAATCAGAGTCCCTAACCACTACTCATTATTCCTTACCTTATAATACATATACATATTCGTCGACACTTCTTCAATATTTCATCATAAGAAATACGTAGCATAATCAAATTCCTCATATACGGTATCATCATCTTATTGATCATAAACATATCTCAACAGCATAGTACACATCGTCGTCGTAATAATAACATCATAACACCTCAGTCAAATCTCAAAAACGTCGTAGCTTTCTGCAATAATTTCAAAACCTAAAAAAAAATTCTCTGCTCATTTCAATAGTGTCATCTGCCTCAAACGTACTTTAAAAATCATGAATCCATACCAAATACATCATTCAAAGCTCTCATAGTATCACAATGATTCCGAAAAAATATGAACAGTTTACAAAGTACAGACAAAATACAATTTCGTAAGTGTGAAGTAATCCAACTCTGTAATTGCGTAAACATATGTCACTGATGTAATAAAAAAAGTTTATCTCTCAGTTACATGATCAGATAGCTGTGTAATTTGTGTGTTAGAGAAATATGGTACCGATGTGTAAAGTTGTATAAGCAAATACCATATTAGCTAGGGTTCCTTGTGGTTGCCACACACATGGTACACAAAGTAGGCGTATACCCCCCTGAGGATAAATGTAATTATACTCCCAGGTGTTACAAATTACAGCAATGGAATAAAATGTATCACGGAAAACTTTCTTTGTAATTAAAAAAAAATCTTTAAAAATAAGTGTTTTAAGTATAAGATTAATCACTCAAATGCGTGTACTGTAGCGCTAAACTGTGCATCTTGTCGCAACATAATCTCTGTGGAAGTGTCGTAGTTATCGTCCTCCGAAAGCTAAGTTCTGCAGAAGTCAATGTACTTACCTCATGATAAACAAAAGTGAAATGCTTTGCGTATAGATATCGTAGTTATTATGCTTATTGGCGTGATGAAGAAAGTACTGTACAGTAACGTATTGTTGTGCCACGAAAAAGGCTGTCTCATTGTTGCTATACCACAAAAGTTACTACTAAAACATGTTTTTCTTCCTAGAAGAATTCAGAAAACTGTGCAGATATAAAACAGATACACTGCAAAAGCAACATTGTGAATTGTCACTCATTAGTAGCGTCGTGATAACATCGTGTAGCTGTCACATAAACTAACCACTGTGCCATCTGGTATCTCACTGAAAGTACTTTAAATCCAGAATATATTTTCAAGTAAACCAAAATGTTGCATTAAAATCTCATTAGCAGTACTGGTAAATGTTCTAAGTATGTAAGCCTTATAGTCGTTCCATAATCGTGCAACTAACAAGCAAGAATGTACACACACAATAACACTGTGACGTCTGTTCACTATAACAATGCATTCGTCATTTCTGTTTAAGTAAGTTCTCTTGGTTCTTGATTGGATATTTAACTTCAAACATTGTTGTATGTTAACAGATTCTAAGTCTGACAAAGCATATTAGTAATGTGAAGCGAAAAATTTTATGGCAAAGACAAAGTTAAAAAGCAGATTATCTTTCAATAATCGGTTTTACATGTGAAATGTGGTACAATCTTTTACTCTTCAAAGTACTCAGAATTTCAGCTTGAACGCAATTATCATGCAGTATACGTCGGTAAAGAATACTGGAATTTTTCACAGGGTTAGCGTCAATGTTATTTTTCTCTGAGCCAGCCGGCGCACGTGGGTGCCTGCGGCGCGAGTCATTGTCTGTCTTTTTGTTGGCGCGCCTTGTTATTGGGATTAGGAGGCCTAACTTCTACAAATTCGCCTTGCCGAGAGGGCCCAGCTCCGTTAGAATCCCGCCAGTTCTGATGAAATTCACGTCTGTCGTTTTGTCGGTAGTTTACATAGTTTCTTGTTTGTCGGTCATGTGGTGGAGAATTTCTCCCTGAACCGTAACTCTGCGCCGAACTGTTGCGTCTGAAGTTATTCTGCCTCCCTTGATAATACTTGTTTTGGTTCCCATATTGTCTGTTTCTCTGATTGTCTCTGTGATAGTCATTACCACGGAGAGGTGATCTTTCCCTGTAGTTATTACTACTCTGCCAACGGTTGTCATACGGGTGGTGTCTGTTTTGGTCACGATTTGTGTTGTGATAATAGCCTTGTCGCGTCCAGTTATCATTTCTGTCGTCACGGAATTGTGACGGATGTGACCTGTAGTGATTGTTTTCCTGTTTTCGCATCCCGCGACGGTATGTGTCAATTTCCAGTTCTTGTAACAGTCCCTGAAATGCTTCAATGTCGTCTTTGCAACGTCCTGCTAAAATAATATGTCGTAAATGTTCAGGCAATTTGAGTAAGCAAATGCGGATGAGTTCTGAGGGGGTGTATGGGTTTGTCAGGTACTGATTCTTGTGCAACATGTCTTCAAAATATTTCACAAGACTGGAGAATTCAGATTGTTCGAAATGTTTCATCATTATGATGCCATGTTTTACGCGGTCTTGTGTGGCTTGAGACCAATATGCTGAGAGGAAGGCATGGTAAAATTCTCCTTCACTGTGGCAATCGTGAATGACCGATCGCATTCTTACAGCTGGTTCATTCTCTAAGTAGCCACACATAAATTCTAATCTGTGCTCTAATGACCAGTTTGGAGGAAAACAATGAGAGAATTGATGGAGCCATGCTTGTGGATGAATGTCGTTGCCAGAATTCTTAAATGTATTGAATTTACGTGTAGTAATGAACAGCTTATAGTCAAAGTCATCATGTCGGGGAGTCGCATATCGGTCATTGTTACGTCGTTTCGGCGGTTCCATTTCAAAATTCGGTGCACCTTGCCAATTTCTTTCATAACTTCCGAAGTGTCCTGTGTTATTATTTTGTGGTTGTTCCGTATTTCTAAGTCCCTCTTCCCGTATTGGAGCGCGAGTGGCCTCTGAAATACGTAATTCTTGTATTACCTGAGTCAGCTGATCTTGTACTTCCCGGATTTCTCTTTGGTGTTGCGTATTAATTTGATTCTGATTTTGTTTGAATTTCCTAATTTGTTCGCACTCTTCTGTGTCATTAAAGACTACCGGTTTTGTGTCGTTCAGATTATCATCTACCTTCGTAGATAAGTTAGTGAACTGATCCGAAAGTTCGGCTACTTTCTCCGATAGTGAACACATTTCCTCAATGTGTTTTTCTGAACCAAGTTTCAGAGTGTCCATTTGTGTTGAAATCGAATCTACTGTGTTCTTTAAGTTTTCCCGAGTTTTTGCAAGTTGCGTAACCGAATCGGTAGATGCAACTGAGTCAAATTTAGCTTGCAAGGTCTCATGATTTTCATGAACAATATTTTGCAGTTCTTTTATGGCTGCTTCGTGATTCTGTAATGCCTTTTCATGCCGCGAAAAAATAGGTTGAAAATGCTCACAAATTTGAGTTTTTACGTCATTACAGACTTTTTGACATTTCGATTCAATGTTATGTAACTCAGTAGTTAAATCTTCACGCGTTTTTTCAAGAGTTTGTTCCAATGAGTCTAACTTTTGAAGGTGTTGCTGTGTTTGTCTCTGATTTTGTTCCAGTGTGTCTAACTGTTGCTGTGTTTGTCTCTGATTTTGTTCCATTGTGTCTAACTTTTTAAGATTTTGTTCCACTGTGTCTAACTTTTTGAGATTTTGTTCCACTGTGTCTAACTGTTGCTGTGTTTGTCTCTGGTGTTGTTCCATTGTGTCTAACTTTTCAAGCTTTTGTCCCATTTGTTGCATTAATTGTAATAACAATGCACTGGTGTCTGAAACATGTTCCTCAGTGCTTTTTGGCAGTGAAGTTGCACCGACAACATTCACATATTGACAAGCGGAAAATGTGTCTTGACTCATTTGAGAAAACGGTGAGAACCCAAAACCTGAGTCTGCAGTATTTGCAATATTGTGTTCTGTCATTCCCGATTCCTGAGGCGAGCTGTTGCCGACCAATCGATCGATAACGCTTCCCTGTTCACTACCTGTTTCACTGTCTACACCATTGTTTGCCGCCCGCTCCATTTCCCTATGCGCAATTACCAAATTACTACTTTGAACATTAGTTAATTCATTACTCTGCGGCGCTAACACACTGCTTTCGTCTTCACTGTCATTTCTCAGTTTACTTTGGAGCCTAGTATTACGTTTTTCACACGCCATAATTGTCACAATATTTCACACGATAACACAGAAAAGCACAATTTGAAGAGCAAAATAAAATAACATAGCAATGGAAATAATGTCTACTTAATTGCCAGCGCAGCTGCGAAATACTTGGTGCAAATCTACATGCATGCCACAACTGTTTTACTGTACAACAATGAAAAACTACAACTACAAAGGAAATTCTCTCTATGATTACGCGCTATCAATAAACAAAATCTACACTAATTACACAAACTACAAGAAAAAAAATCAGAAGATTCCAGTGAGGTATCCTCGGCTAAGGGTCGACATATGAAACGTCCCCTTTGAACAATTATACATGACTGTGCTTAAACTGACACACAATATTTTGTTAGCGCAACGCAATCTGACTTTCAAAATTCCCTACAAAAGAATGGCCCTGACTAACATTAAACTATACCTTTCACAAATCACTTACCTCACAAAAATCTTCGCTGCTCAAGCTACTGCAATACAGCGAGCGCCACTACTGCCAGCTAAATAAAAGATTCAAACTATGGAAGGCACTAACTACTGATAGGGATAGTTAGCAAATGAAAGATATTAATAGAGAACAAACAATGTATTTACCTTGATATCATCATATATAGCAGTTCATGACAAATTTCAAAACTCCGCCATCTCTCTCCCCACATCCACCACTGCTGGCGGCTCACCTCCAACTGCCCAATGCTACGCGCTGTTCACAGCCAGCTGCCTAACACTACAATGGCGAGTATTACAACAATGCAAAGCAGCCACAGACTGCACACAGCACAGCCAGTGATTTTCATATTGAGCGCTACGTAACGTTGCCAATAAGAAAACATAAACAGCCTACTTACATAGAGAAAACATAAACAGCCTACTTACAACGTATTGTAAGCAGTTACCTTTGTTGAAGGACTGCATCGCTTCCGGATTCTACCAATAAATTGTAATCTAGAGTTCGCCTTACCCGTTATTTCTGTAATCTGATCATTCCATTTGAGATCATTTCGAAAGGTCACACCCAGATACTTGACTGATGATATTGCTTCCAAAGACTGGGCATTTATTTTGTGCTCGTGCATTAATGGGGATTTTCGCCTTGTTATACGCAGTAGGTTACACTTACTAATGTTGAGAGATAACTGCCAGTCATTAAGCCACGCATTTATTTTCTGCAAATCCTCAATGATTTGATCACAACTTCCGTGTGATACTACTTTCCTGTAGACTACAGCATCATTGGCAAACAGTCTAATGACGCTGTCAATATCATCAGCCATATCGTTTATGTAAATCGTAAAAAGCGGCGGACCTATTACGCTGCCCTGGGGCACACCTGAAGTTACCATTCAAAGGAGTACGATGAATTAAGAATTTTGGTTACAGTAACTTCTTTTTGGGACTCCACAATTAAAGAATCCATGGAAACACGCCTAGCGTAAAATGTGATGAACAGTGATAGCGACTACCATCGTTACAGTGCGTGGAACGCCATCGTCTACACGATTCGTTCAACTGGAAGCCGACAGAGTGCGACGACGGTCCCAGAGATCTGTTACCGCAGTGGGCAGCAGAGTTCCGTGTTTACACCAGCGAGGGCGCCGGGACCAGTTACTGTGGACTGTCTGTCCACAGGGCCTTTGACGCATGCGCGGAATACTCAGGGCGCGCTACATGCTGCGGAACGGAGAACGTCTTCGACAGACTTCGATGGCTCACTTGAGGATAACTGGCAGGCGACCGCCTGAAATATCGTGGAGCGTAGTTCTCAACGAGCGACAGCAAGCTCGTAATTTCTTCGAACACTCAATTCGCCGTGAAAGTTTTAAAATTCACACAAGATTAGGCTTATTACAGTAGGCACAGTGGCAGTATGGGAAAATACACCGATACCTGCTAGTGAACGTAACTTTTACTTTTCCACAGATAACTGAACCAAATATTGCACATGTTGACATTATGTTGTTAGCTATAATCTAGATTTTTTAAATTAATTTTTTTAATCATGTGATCAGTATGTTGCAGCGTACTTCGAAACATGTACATTTGAAGTAAATGAAACATGTACGTTTGAAATAAGTGAAACATGTACGTTTGAAATGTGATTGTAATTACGTAACTGACAGTGGCCTGCAACACAACTGTTATAATGGTAATGGCGCGCCAACCTGTATTTTATATCGTCGCTTATGCACTTCGCAATGTGATGAAATTTATTAACTGCGAGAATGTCAGTAAGTATAAGGCTGTTGCTTAGCATACATTTTAATTAAATCGAATATGATTGAGACAATAACTTCTTGAGTAAAACATTCAGTCTGGGAACTGGTAATGACTTTCGGTAGGTAACAATATTTCAGTAACTTTGACTGTTTGTAAATTAATAATCCTTACAATTAACACAATAAACTGGTTGTATATTAACAATCAGCTTTACAAAACCATTGGATGTACTATACAGTATCTCACTCATCACTTATGAATATGCGCATTGCATTGGTTGCGAAACCTCTTTATTTACCTTAATTATTTCCAGTATGATATACTGCAAATAAAAAGTCATTACTGCCCCTAGCGAGTAAACATATATTTGGCACACATCAGATACAAGACGTCTTTACATTTTAGAATCCTCGATACATCTCTCTATCTAAAGATTCTCTTAACGCATAACCCATAACACCTTCAACCAGCGATTGCTGTTGAGCAGCGACACCACTACACAATCGATACTACATTTGACCATCTCCGATTCAATATAAAATTTTCTTACAAAATTTTACGCTGTGTATATACCTTTTAACTTCTAGAACATATGCCATCACATGAGGTACATTTTCTCAAAGGTTACTTTACTTGTAATTTCCGGAATGTGATGGGTATTCTTAGTAATAGCATAAACAAGCCAGTGTACCAGTTTTTTAATATCAGTCCTAGAAGTCTCGCAACAGTTTTTCATTTCTATATATGACACATGGAAATTCTTATTTTACAGTAATTAAAGAAATTGACAGTAATACACTTCAAAAAATGTCATACCACAGGAAGCTGTGTTATACTACGTACAATGTCTGTAGCAAATGTTACCTTTTTATCTGCAATGGTTCAGCAGATATTGTTGCTTCCAATTGAAAAATGAAAGAGGGGGAAAATGCAGAAAATATATTTTATTATTATTTACGCCAAAAACAGTTGAAGACTACACAGAAAGGAGGGGTCAAGTCCAAATCTCACGAAAATGAGTTAGTGGTATCATTATGAAGTTCATCAGATGTACTTTCAGTTGGGTGAACTTAAATGAATGTGATCGGTGTAGTCACAGAGTTGTAGCCAGATAAAAATAAGGTGTACATGGTGAAAACGGGTCAAGTCCGTCCAATATGCAGACAAAGAAGGTGAAGTACAGCAGGTGCGGATTTCTGAGCTGTATTGATTTTTTGTGTACTTCTATGGAAGTTAAATGTGGTGTTATTGTTGATCTTTCTTATGTATTGTCGAAGCTAATACGGAGCAGATTAGAAACTATCAGGAATTCCTTAAAAATGAAGGCATGGCGTCAGTTAACAAACTAGGGGAAACACGGAAACCAAGTTCATAAACTTTCAACAGAGACAGAGTAAAACATATGCGCTCACATCAACTCATTTAAAGAAGGTCCAGTCATTACAGCATAAATAAGACACACAAACTGTATTTGTATGATGAAATTACAATCAAGTTGATGTTCAAGATGTTTCAAGTGACACATTCTACTTGTTCCGTGTCATATGAAACTTATCGTAAAATATTTAATACAAAAGTTAATATCTCACTTGGTTTTCTTCGAAGTAACACATGTATTACTTGTGGTAAGTTTACTGTAACTTTCAAGGCTTTAGAGGTGCAACTCACACATGTAACAGATAGAAACGAAAGATCAGATGTTCAAACTAATACCAGGAGAGAGAGGATTGAATATTAGCTGCACCGCCGGAAGGCTGATGTATTCTATCAGACCATCTCGACAGAGAAACAGGAGGCTTACAAGTAAAGAATCTGCATGTATGGATTTCTAACGAAATCTTCCATGTCCAAACATCAGCACAAGATTGAGTATTACAAGCGACAGCTTTCTCTATATCTATGTAACATACATCGACTATGAGACAGAAATGTAGTGTTTTATGTTTGTCCTGGAACTATAGGGAAGAAAGGTTCAAATGAAGTAGTTTCTTCCCTGCATCATTATGTTACTTAGTTTCTGTATCATGAGGTTAAAAATTTGGATATCGTCAGTGACTGATGTGGTGGTCAAAGCAAAAACTAGACCCTGTTCAGACTCATCCATTATCTTGCCCATCATGTAAAGCGATGTGAATCAATTCGTGTGACATTTCCGGTAAGAGTACATTCATACCTGGAAAGAGAGAAAGAAAATTTCCTCATCAGACGTAAAACAAAAGCTGAGCTCACAAAGGAGTGGACAGACATAATTAGATATGTGCATGCAAAACTCAGTACTTTTCAGGATGTTGAAGTCGATGGCTTGATGATACGTGACTGACCTGATTTCTTGCAACCAAGATACCGATCAAAATATCCATTCCCATCGCGAATTATTAACAAGATGAAGATAGAACGTCACCATCAAAGGCTTATCATACATAGTGACACAACGGATCTTGGATCACATCAGTTGTTACTGCTCCTGCTGGGTGAATGGAAGAGAAACCAGAACTTGCGGAACGAGAGTTTTTGTTTCCTTCACCCTATTACGAAGGTAGGCTTGTAAAGACTTGAGTCACAGTAATCAAATGAAACTACATCATATCAGTGTGTGAAATAGCAGGTCCTGCTTCATTATAACAAACCTGTTGAGATACCATGCTAATTAGAGGTGGCATGTCCAATGTTACAGGACTACTACCTATCACCAGGGAAAAGCATCATGATCTGCTAGAACTGAAGGTGTTCTGTGACACAGACCCCAAGAGTACTATACAAATCTTCCTTTCTGGCAGTGAATTTAGAAACACGTTTTGTGTTATTTGTTTGTGATAAGCAAAATGTGAGAAATGACGACTGCAGGTTATAAAAACTGTTCATTATGTTGATAACTGAAATTATTTCGTATTAACTATATTTTTAATGTATATGTTGTAACCATTTATTGAACAATTGTTGGTAGTTGTATACCAAGTGATTTAAAGATACAAAAGTGGAGACATGGGCTTATTAATCATCACAATTGACATGAGTTCAATGAAAATAAAAACAGAATGTTGATAAACTATTGTTACTAAAACCTGATTAGTCATGAACATCCTGTACAATAATGATTAGACTCAAAGATGAATAGATCTTTGTCAAGGGAGAAGGGAGTTGCAGGGAAGCTCTATAGTGAAGTGTCATCCCAATATCATATTGCATTCTGACTTTAATGATCTATTAGTGCATTATACAAAGAAATTAAAAAACAGATATTCACATAAAAGACATACAGGGTCCAATTTTAATAACATTTTTTCCACTTTTAAGGAATCCTAAAGAAAAGGTCGTTGAAGGTACTGTAAAAATTACAAAAGCATATTTGAATAACGAATGAAACTGTAACGTTTTAAACTTTAAAACTGCTCTCTTGAAAAATCTAGAAAATGGACTCAATCCCTTCCTTCTGCATGCTCTTCAATTAGCTTAATGTTGGTCATAACGATATATTTGGCATTTTTGGCGTTCATGTAGCTCTTTGCTATGATAATTATTATAGCGTGGCCTTTTGGCAATATCCTTCAGTGACATTTCAGAACTAGCAATATGCACTTCATCAGCCTTCTTCAATAACTTTTCAGTGAATCAACCTGCATCAAATTCTGGTCCAGTTTTACCGTCATTGATCTCCAGAAAGGGCATCACACGAAGAAATTTTAACAATAGTAGATGAGGAAAAGTCTTTGGGTCTCTCTTCTAAATGAGGTTATTAAAGCTTACGTTTACGTTTTGTGTTGCACTATGTCTTCCATTCTTTGATAGACCGTAATTAATCACATTCTAGATGGACTCATACCCTGCAGAAGGACAGAGGCGTGCAGAAAGGGGAGCGTGGCCCTGGGCATTGGTTGAAACAAGATGGCTTACATATCATTTATAGCACGAAATGAACTCTGGAAATTGTGGACAACATTTCTGACATGCTACAAAACTATCTGGTGGCAAAAAATTTAACTTCTTTTGTCCAGTTTTACATATATCACCCTTTAAATATTAAGTGTAATTCTTCCCGCTTTTCGTACGTGATTGGCACTGGAAGAAACCCAAACATGGGGTACCATGCTATGTACTCTGTGCTCTGTACCTCAGAGTGATTAGCAGAGCATGTAGATGTAGACATTGCCAGGTGCTATCGTCTATAGATATGGTCACCCACTTTGGAAATACAGATTTCCCAATGTCAAGCAACGATCATTTGGAATTGACATTCTTTTCCTTTTCTGAAGAACCCACCAAGAAATAAATACTGCCTTGTTCCATTTATTATCAGTTGCCTTGCTACAAGTCTTGATCATTTGTATTTCATTCTCGTTACAGTCATAGTTATGCCTTCCATTTCAGTGTGTCCTTCCCAGTAATTCCCAACATGTATGTCTCAATTTCCGCCGATCAACTTTCTGTTCGTCAGTGGTACACCATAGCATCTGATCCTCATGTGTGCTGGGCAAATAAATCTTCATGTGATGACGGTTATTATAACCAAAACCGTTTACCACCAACAGAGAAATAATAAATCGTAAGAGGACTGGTGCCTTTTATTCTCATTAAATAGGGTGCGTTCAGATGGTGCATATATTTCTTCTATATCTGGCCACGATATGGCTGCCGTGAACATTGTTGAAATTCGATTGCAGTAGACTGCAATTATCCCGTATGGCCAAGCAATATTGCTGTTGTAGCGGGTAGTTGCCAGCAGTTGCGACATATTGCTGAAGGGGTTGCCGCTGTTGTCCATCACCTTCAGAGAACCTATCGTGTTGCAGGGTGACGTCTATATCTCTGTCCTCGACTGTAAATGCTTGCCTCGGTTTCCGACCTTTGTTTCCTACTTCTCTCGTCAACTGCGCTACAGTCAAGTACATGAGCGTAAACAACATCGTTTCACTTTTGTATGAAACGTTGCGGGTGTATATATATATAGCCACATGGTTTGTATTTCCTTGTCATGAATTTACGTGCGCAGCAATGGAAAAATAGGAATTTTATAAACGTGACTCATCTGCTGCCATAGCTATGGAACTTGGAAAATGTTTACAAAGACTGAAATCTGAACAAAAAAAAATTGCTTGGTGTTGGTGATAAGCTCAAAATCATGCTTTAAGGAAGCATACAAAAAATTCCACAGTCTTCGAACCCATGCCAGTTGTGAGACAGAAAAGTTGCCTAGGAACGAGGCTCTTCATCCATATGGTTTAGAGTTGATGCCATGAGTTTGATACTAACTCGAGGCGTCCCTACAGCAAGAAACGATAGTATAAATAATGGTCTGTTGGCAAACAAGAACAAAATAGTTCTATTCTCGTTTAAAACGCCACTTGATGAAATCTTTTAAGTTCTTCTAACGAAGAATTGCATACTTCAAATACGACGAGGATTGATGATGAGTAGTGAACTTTAAACAGGTACATTAAACTTCTGTCCAAATCAACATTAACTAAAAACCGAAGGGCTCATAGAGTTGCAACTGGCGTACACCCTCTTACATTTGTATCTGTTTTGGCATTACTCAGACCAACTGCTTGTTCGAGTTATTGGAAACTGTGTTTAGACATTCTGGTATAATTCTTGGAACAGGTATATATCCAGTACCAGTTCACTACTTTTTAAAGCATTTTGTTTAGTTAAAAAATACAAAAAAGAGTGCACCCCCGAAGCCTGATTTCTCTTCTTCTTTGTAACTTTATTCCTTATTCGTTCACTCCTACTAGATCCCTTTCGTCCTTTTTATAGCAATAGTGTAGTTTCGTGTAAAATATTTCTGGCCCAGATGCATATTTGCCCCAAACAGTGCTGGGCGGTACTGTCTGGTAACGTTGTTGTAAAAGTCGCTACAATTAGTGTGGCCACAAAGTTACCAAACAACATGTCGGGATACATTGCAAGCAATAAGCCATTTTTATGGCCCATGTAAACGTATGTTTACATTGTTTCAGAACAAGCTGAAGGGTCGTTTCCCTCCATCAATATAAGAGCTCGAGTTCTTTTAATCGTGGTTAGCCAGTTGGCGGGGTGCACGACCGCAGAAGGTCTTACACTGATGGAGTGACTGCTCTCAACCGCCTTCCTATTTCTCGGGTGTCGGCGTTTCTTTCCCGCGGTGTGTAATTTATTTATTCGGGAAGCCGGCCCTCCACTGGCTGGCGAATGGTGATGGCTCCATCATTTTCAGTTCTGATGAGCTGCTATTCGTCGCTGTAGCCCCCCCCCCCTCTCTCTCTCTCTCTCTCTCTCTCTCTCTCTCTCTCCTCTTCACACATTACTCTCTAGCCGCCGCGCGCCCGCAAGCGCTGACGTAGCGCCCGCTGTAACAAAGTGCTTACCGCAGCCCGCCGTCAGGGGCGCTGGAGTGCACCGCGGAGCGCCATTTTCCCGCTATATCTCTGGCGAGTGGGTCGGATATGGTCTCTGGCGTTGTTCCGCCCATGCTGGCCCGCCCTCTAGGAGATAAGACTCTCGACCGTACACTTTGTTAGTGACAGATGGGGCTTTGTCGCACAATACCTCGCCTTCAGCTGAGTGATTATTGCACTATGTTAAGAGACAGAGCACTATGTAGCACTATATAAATGTACACTCTTTGCAGTATAGTACATATTTATGCTTATTGATGAGCGTAGTTTGTGTCACAACACATCAAAATCCATAGCTAATACTACAAATATACTAGAATACTGCCAGTGTATTATTAATTTGTATTTATTTCGAGAAGTTAAGACTGTTAGAAAGACAATTGACTTACCTCTTTCCTACATTCCTCCTCAGTTAATATTTTAAACATTAGCAGCTTCTCATTCACATCTGTGCCATATGTTTCGATTTGTTTGCTCAGATACTAAAATAATTTCCATTAGTGCTCAAGGACAGCTGTAGAGCAACATTTGTTGACAGTAAGGAACCTTGCAAATATTAGATGATTATCAAGAAATAAATGCTCATTTCATCATCATCATCAATATTATTATTATTTCTTTTCTCAGACGTTGTCTGGTCAAAAATGGAAAGTGACATGGACCTTGATCAAGTGTAACTTCCTTTTAACTGTATGGTATATGTTACATTGCATTTAGGAACTTTCGGGTAATTGAACATGTATCAATAATTACAGATTTCTGTAGTTGTATATATATGTTTGGATGTTGCTGTATTGCATTGATGTACTGGTGGATATTGTGTGGTATGACTCCTGTAGTTGGTAGTATAATTGGTATAATACCAACTTTATCCTGATGCCACATGTCCTTGACTTCGTCAGCCAGTTGGATGTATTTTTCAATTTTTTCTCCTGTTTTCTTTTGTATATTTGTTGTATTGGGTATGGATGTTTCGATTAGTTGTGTTAATTTCTTCTTTTTATTGGTGAGTATGATGTCAGGTTTGTTTTGTGGTGTTGTTTTATCTGTTACAATGGATCTGTTCCAGTATAATTTGTATTCATCATTCTCCAGTATATATTGTGGTGCATACTTGTATGTGGGAACGTGTTGTTTTATAAGTTTATGTTGTAAGGCAAGCTGTTGATGTATAATTTTTGCTACATTGTCATGTCTTCTGGGGTATTCTGTATTTGCTAGTATTGTACATCCGCTTGTGATGTGATCTACTGTTTCTGTTTGTTGTTTGCAAAGTCTGCATTTATCTGTTGTGGTATTGGGATGTTTAATAATATGCTTGCTGTAATATCTGGTGTTAATTGTTCGTTTATTATTATTATTATTATTATTATTATATGTTTATAATTTTGGAATTACACCTGTTGCTTTCAAGCTCTTCTGTCAGTAGATAAGTACACTATCTATATATAACTATTTTTCACTGGTGTCATACAGCAATCTATTACAGTTTATAATTATATTTTCTTCCTTAATTTTTGTATTCAGAAAGGCATACCATGAAAAATAAGTTTCATGTATGGAAGGTGCCATAAATGTGTAAGACAAGGTGCTGATTCTTATACTGTAAAGGTGTCCAAAAGTTACACTTGGATGTCAGTTAAAGAAGAATAAATTTTTTATAATTTTAAACTTCCCGGCAGATTACAACTGTGTGTCCGACCGAGACTCGAACTCGGGCCCGCGAAAGGCAAATGTCCCGAGTTCGAGTCTCGGTCGGGCACACACTTTTAATCTGCCAGGAAGTTTCATATCAGCGCACACTCTGCCGCAGAGTGAAAATCTCATTCTTTAAATAATTTGTTTACCATAAATGAAAATTGTCTTTTATTTAATGAACACCTATCCTTGTAATTTATCACACAAATTTGCACAATAGTGTCTACAAAGCTTGTATACATATAACTTCATTCTGAAGGAAATAGGTAAAAAGTGGAATTTGGTATATCATAGCAACTCAGACAGTTTAATATGATAACCTTTTGTTCAGTGCATAAACTATATTTCCAGTGTATTTATTTTACCTGAAGATGCTGAAGTTCGCTGTGTAATGGATTTTTATGCTTTTGCATGTCCTACTGTGATAGCCTCATAGCTAGTTAGTGTTTTAACAGTTATTCATTGTTTGCCTGAGTAGGGTATGTAATGTTGCTGCACTTTATTTTGATATTTTCTGGTTGTATGAAACCATGAATTGTAATGTTATAATATGTAGAATTTCATGAATAAAGATAACTACAGTTACAGGAAAGCGGTAAGGAAACTGAAACACTATCTGAATCATAAAGAAGCATATTTATATGGTCTGTGGACTGATATTATTGATATGTATATTCTACGCCAATTGAAACTAAATTATGTAATTGAAGATCATTCTGCTACATCAAAGTGGAGTAATAGTGTGCTGTAGTGCCGTTTCTGAATCATTTATTACAATAAAAATATAAAAAAGAAGTTATTTCAATGTTTACAACATATTAGTTCATGAAAACTGGGTTTAATTCTGTGGATAAGTTTATATATTCTTTCCTTTCTTCCTCTATCAACCAATTACTGTATTAAATATTAACACATTTGTTGATATCTACCATCTTAATAATGAGAAATTAAAATTCTTAAAAATCATTCAATGATGATGATTTTGCTGTTATCTTCAATTAATATATTATTTCACTTATGCTGGAAGACATACAGCAATTCTTTATTTGGCTTAAATTTTTGATTTGCAATATAAATCTGAAATCTTTTAACATACATCAGGCATCCCTTAATGATAAACACCTGAACTTAAACCAGTTCATACTTTACGGATTCTGTCTGTACAATACCCCACACTATATACCAATATTACAGTCAGATTGATTCACTAGGGAGAGGTTTGACTAAAATTAAATCGTCATTTATTTAATTCACAGTCTTTTAGAGCAATATTACTGAGTACACAATGTTGAGGGGAACACTTTGTTTAAAAACATGAATTGCTCTCAGTAATTCCTTATATACTGTTTGTATCGGTATAGTCCATTCATTGTTTGTATCTTAGCAGCTGTTGAATTGATAAGCAATTTCAAAGTGTTTTTACCGTATGAGAAGTGGGACAAATGGTCTTAATTCTTTCCCAAATTTAAAATCACTGACTTTCATATTTGGTACAAGGAACGTATTTTGATACTTTTCCAGTGATTCTGCTGGCAATTGTGGCTGAGTAGTTCTAGGTGCTTTAGTCCAGAACTGTGATGCTGCTACAGTCACAGGTTCAAACCCTGCCTCAGGGATGGATGTGTTGATGTTATTAGGTTGGTTAGGTTCCAGTAGTTCTAAGCCTAGGGGGCTGATGACCTCAGATGTTAAGTGCCATTGTGCTTAGAGCCATTTGAACCATTTGAATCCAGTAATTTTAAGTTTAACTCATGTATGTTATGGTTTACATTACATTAAACTTGCCCCTCAAAAGTATGACATTTTTCTGAATGTTCTGTCATTTGAAACACAAGAGTACATGTGTAGAACGTGAACTAATTAGCTCAATATAAAATCGTTTGAAGTGAAGTATTAGAGCAATTGACTTCATGAACTTCCACTGAGAGACACACTCAAAGACAGAAAATCGAAACAAAATTTAAATTTCATCTGTCGACAAAGAAAAGGAAGAAATATGTACTCTGATTGTTCTCCTATAGTCGTTTGCTGTAGTTTTCAAAGCCAGTGGCTAGGTGTGGTAAGAGTAGAGACCATAGAAAATGAATGGAACTTTACTTGACTTCTGTGCCAATGTTGCCTTACAACTCACGTTTAAAATTATATCACTAAATGAATGAATTGTGTACTAGCATTTTAGCTACTTCTGTTCAATTAAAAGTACCCCTAATCTCTATTTTTAACAATAGATGGTCTGTATGATATGCAAAATGCAGTGTCGTTAATGGTTGATGCCGTAAAAGGAAACATTTCCTCGTTCATTATCTTTTGCACCATTTCTGACAGTTTGAGGAAGCACAAACACTGATACTATCAAAAATTAAAAGTGTGCTTATGTATGTTGTCCATTAAACTTTGTTTCTGCTATTGTTACTTACTCTATGCCAATTTCTACTGGAGAAGTTACTATGTCTTGCATTGCTGAATAAATAAAAATTATAATTTTACGTCTTTATTGATACAATATCTGATCAAGAGTACCCAGACACCCATACGTAATGTGGAATTAACCAGCAGATGTTACGGGAGGCGGTGAGTGTTGTGTTGGCAGTAGAGAAGCAGTAACAGCAGAAGGGGTTAGTCAGGAGGGTTCACTGGCTTCGAACATGGACTCGTCGTTGGATGTCACCTGAATAACAAATCAATCAGGGATATTTCAATCCTTCCACAGCTGCGCAAGTCTACTGTTGATGATGTGACTGTGAAGCCGAAACGTGGAAAAAGAACCACAGCTAAACCAAGACGTGGCAGACCTCATGTGCTGACGAGCAGGGACCATCGAGCACTGCAGACTGGAGGATGGAAAAAATCGAATAATATCGGCGAAGGAAGAACTCGTGTTCCAAAGAGCTACCTGCAGCCCAGGTAGCATAATGACTGTGCGTAAGTAGTTAAAATGAATGATGTACAGTGGTCGATCAGCCTATCAAAAGCCACACGTTTCTGTAATTAGTGCTAAGCGACGTTTGAGGTGTGTAAACAGCGACGCCACCGGTCAGTGGATGACTGTAAAAGGGTGATTTTGATCGCAGAATCACACTACATCCTGTGGTAATCCGATGAAAGGATATGTGTTTGACGAATGCCTGGATAACTTTGCACTCCGTCATCAGAACGCAAGTGGCCCCATCGGGACCATCCGACCGCCATGTCATCCTCAGCCTAGGACGCGGATAGG
Source organism: Schistocerca serialis cubense (assembly GCF_023864345.2). Lineage (NCBI taxonomy): Eukaryota > Metazoa > Arthropoda > Insecta > Orthoptera > Acrididae > Schistocerca > Schistocerca serialis. The sequence goes on from NC_064649.1 coordinate 95,653,843, forward strand.
AGGAGTGTGTGGTCAGCACACTACTCTCCCGGCCGTCACGATGGTTTTCTGTGACCAGAGCCGCTACTATTCGGTCGAGTAGCTCCTCAATTGGTATCACGAGGCTGAGTGCACTCCGAAAAATGGCAACAGCGCATTGCGGCCCGGATGGTCACCCATCCAAGTGCTGGCCACGCCCGACAGCACTTAACTTCGGTGATCTGACGGGAACCGTTGTATCCACTGCGGCAAGGCTGTTGCCCCTGGATAGCTTTACCTGCAATAATTTGTAGTGTTAACTCAGAATTGCGGTGGAGCTCGTGATACTGTGTGGGACAAGTTTCTTTGTAATTATGGTGTGGTCCCCTTACTGTCCTCAAGAAAGTGCTAAATACGGAAGCATATGAGCACATTTTACAACATCGTGTACTGTGTACAGTAGATGAATAGTTTTGACACCATGAGTGTTCATATAGACATGACAATAAAACTTGCCATGAAGCAGCATCTGTGAGGCATTGGTTCATGGACAGCGACAGTCCTATAAGGGAAAGGTCTACCAGAGTTCCGACTTGAACCCAATGGTACACCTTTCGGATGAGCTACAACGTGGACTTCGCTTCAGATCCCAGTGGCCAACATCACTACTTTCTCTGATTTGGCCTCTTGAGGTATTTAGGTAGAATGGGCAGCCATTACAGCCCAGACACTCAGGCAGCCCCATGAAATTGCCCCCAGTGGAGTTCAAGCCATCAGACAGGTGAAGGGTGGATCACACGATATTTTAACTGACAGACTGTAGGGAAGCAGCCTACTCACACCATATAGAATTCATATACTTTCCACTGTGTGCCAGCCTAGTCCGCTGTAACTAGCTATGACATCACGAATGTTGCGCAATACATTAAACGTAAAGTAAATAATCTGAAAATTTAATAGCATGTCAGGAGTGATGCTAAAATACTAATGTGTTAAGTTTCAGTTTAGTAACTTGAACAGTTTTCGAAATTTGGATGCTTTACATAAAAATAATCGGCGCAACAGGAAGGAGCTTAGAAACTTCAAAATTTGTATTGGGATTCCTTTTTCATTGTAATTCAATGGAAACAGTATGCTGGATCTCACAAAGTAATATTTCGGTTGAAATTCATGATTTTTTGTTTTTGTGTCCCAAAAGTACAGAAGTAAGATAGATGAAGTAAGTGATTAGATAAAGCTAGGATGTTTAGGTTTAGGTAGAATGGAGATATGATTCTTCAACTTCTCCCGGAGTATTTGTTTACTCTAACAGTCCACAGGTGTACTGCCGGTCCAACGGGCACAATATTTCGGCGATCAGAGTTGTCGCTATCGTCAGGTGCGCTGCCGAACTGAGCCCGTTGGACACTATGGACTGGCAGTACACCCGTGGACTGTTCGAGCAAGAATGGAGATACGCTATGATAACAAAGATGTGAGAAGTTTCCAAAAAGTAGCTGTAAAACTATAGCTGTAGCGTCTCTCCAAAGGGCAACTTCAGAGCCTATCTGTTGCGTGCAGTGCAACTAAAATAATTCTCTCGTCAAAAGTATTTAACTAGCCACACCAGAATTTTATTACAGATACTTACCTGCGTGCTGATTGCACAATTAAATTGAGAGCTTCATTGGCCTTCAGCGAATGAATCAATTAATTATTTAATAACTTGAAGTGCTGTTCTGCTAGCCCCAGCGGCTAGTCAGAAAGGCAAATGTTGTCGGCTGCGACGTCGGCGGTCTGCTCCGCGGCTATATAAATAAGAGCGCTGCGAGCTAGAATGAGGCCCGGGTTCTCTTCTAGATCCGAATCAGCGTGCACTCTGTGTTGGAAGCTGCGTCGCGTCTGTGCAGTTGCAAGGAACAGCCTTGGATGCCATATTATGTAACTCAGTATGCACGTAACAATGAGTTCGCATTGTGGTACGAGGTGCATTCAAGTTCTAAGGCCACCGATTTTTTTTCTGATTAACTACTCACCCGAAATCGATGAAACTGGCGTTACTTCTCGACTTAATCGCCCTGCAGACGTACACATTTTTCACAACGCTGACGCCATGATTCCATGGCAGCGGCGAAGGCTCCTCTAGGAGTCTGTTTTGACCACTGGAAAATCGCTGAGGCAATAGCAGCACGGCTGGTGAATGTGCGGCTACGGAGAGTGAATTTCACTGTCGGAAAAAGCCAAAAGTCACTAGGAGCCAGGTCAGGTGAGTGGGGAGCATGAGGAATCACTTCAAAGTTGTTATCACGAAGAAACTGTTGCGTAACGTTAGCTCGATGTGCGGGTGCGTTGTCTTGGTGAAACAGCACACGCGCAGCCCTTCCCGGACGTTTTTGTTGCAGTGCAGGATGGAATTTGTTCTTCAAAACATTTTCGTAGAATGCACCTGTTACCGTAGTGCCCTTTGTAATGCAATGGGTAAGGATTACGCCCTCGCTGTCCCAGAACATGGACACCATCATGTTTTCAGTACTGGCGGTTACCCGAAATTGTTTTGGTGGCACTGAATCTGTGCACTTCCATTGAGCTGACTGGCGCTTTGTTTCTGGATTGAAAAATAGCATCCACGTCTCATCCATTGTCACAACCGACGAAAATAAAGTCCCATTCGTGCTGTCGTTGCGCGTCAACATTGCTTGGCAACATGCCACACGGGCTGCCATGTGGTCGTCCGTCAGCATTCGTGGCACCCACCTGGATTACACTTTTCGCATTTTCAGGTCGTCATGCAGGATTGTGTGCACAGAACATACAGAAATGCCAACTCAGGAGGCGATCTGTTCAACAGTCATTCGGCGATCCCCCAAAACAATTCTCTCCACTTTCTCGATTGTGTCGTCAGACCGGCTTGTGCGAGCCCGAGGTTGTTTCGGTTTGTTGTCACACGATGTTCTGCCTTCATTAAACTGTCGCACCCACGAACGCACTTTCGACACATCCATAACTCCACCACCACATGTCTCCTTCAACTGTCGATGAATTTCAATTGGTTTCACACCACGCAATTCAGAAAACGAATGACTGCACGCAGTTCAAGTAAGGAAAACGTCGCCATTTTAAGTATTTAAAACAGATCTCATTCTCGCCGCTGGCGGTAATATTCCATCTGCCGTACGGTGCTGCCATCTCTGGGACGTATTGACAATGAACCCGGCCTCATTTTAAAACAATGCGCATGTTTCTATCTCTTTCCAGTCCGGAGAAAAAAAAATCGGAGGCCTTAGAACTTGAATGCACCTCGGAAAGTGTTAATTGCGGAACGACTTCAGTGATTTATTCTCAGTTGGTGTATGTCGTATTTTCACGTGTCGCCACAGGCCAGATCTTGTACCATTACTAGTGTGGCATTTGATAAGTATTAACATCAAATTTTGGCAATCATTCACTTTGAACATTTACATCGATAACGGTTATTGAACAGTTTCATTATCTAGGGATAATAAGATCCGTGCAATAGAATCTGAACAGCCCTGATAGTACAATGGCCGATAGTAGCATTGCTTGGGTAAACATTTGTCTGAAACTTTATGCTTTATCGCTTTCAGAATATAGTGAAAATTGTTGTAGTAAACTGCATTTTCTATGAATCCAAGACATCATCCTAAATCCTCAGCGTAATGAACTTCAAAGACCAGTAACTTTCTCTCTCCATCAGAGTGGGCACAGTGAACTTCAGTTACAGGCATCACGTTTTTGCTAATGACTTTCTGGTTGCCAACATTGTAGTTAAAGAGCTTGTGTTGAGAAGGCAACAAATAGACAAAAAAAAATCTCCACCCACCTCCCCACAAGGCGGCTGGATATTTTTCATCAGATTGTGTAGAAAAGCCTATGAATGATGGAGAGTTGATTACGAAAATCTGTTTTACTTTTTTGTGGTGAAGCAAGACTCTATTCATCAGGGTTCATAAAGTCACAGCACAATCGACGCCCGGACTCGGTGAACATGATACGCCATTTGCCTGAGTCCAATGAACGAACTAGAGCATCGCTGGTGATGCGAGCCTTCCTTCCCAGTGTTTGACATCCAGTATAGTGGTCGAATCGTATGGTAAACTAACTTTACATGGACTGCTCCGTTCACGAGTGACAGCCAATGTTTCATTAACTTCATTATTTTAGCATTTCGTCTGGAGTATTCGAACTTGTTGTCCCACATATTTCTCAGTCTCCATTCAACATGCTTTTGCACATTCAAAGCAAGTCTGGTACACAAACGCGTAGCTTCGCATGATGATCATCTCTTCTTCCTTTCTTCAACTTCTTCCAGGTTAAACGTTTCAAGCAGTTTCTTGTCGCAATAACGATATTTTTCCTCACAAGCCACAGGCTTCTTCCCCCTTTAGTATTACAGTACTGGCCATTAAAATTGCTACACTAAGAAAAAATGCAGATGATAAACGGGTATTCATTGGACAAATATATCATGCTAGAACTGACATGTGATTACATTTTCACGCAATTTTGATGCATAGATCCTGAGAAATCAGTACCCAAAACAACCACCTCTGGCCGTAATAACGGCCTTGATATGCCTGGGCATTGAGTCAAACAGAGGTTGGATGGCGTGTACAGGTACAGCTGTCCATGCAGCTTCAACACGTGTGACCAATGGCACCCCATACCACCAGGTGATACGCCAGTATGGCGATGACTAATACGTGGTTGCAATGTGCTTTCACCGCGATGTTGCTAAACACGGATGCGACCATCATGACGCTGTAAACAGAACCTGGATTCATCCGACAAAATGACGTTTTGCCATTCGTGCACCCAGGTTCATCGTTGAGTACACCATCGCAGGTGCTCCTGTCTGTGATGCAGCGTCAAGGGTAACCACAGCCATGGTCTCCGAGCTGGTAGTCCATGCTGCTGCAAACGTCGTCGAACTGTTCGTGCAAATGATTGTTGTCTTGCAAACGTCCCCATCTGTTGACTCAGGGATCGAGACGTGGCTGCATGATCTATTACAGCCATGCGGATAAGATGCCTGTCATCTCGACCGCTAGTGGTACGAGGCCGTTGGGATCCAGCACGGCGTTCCGTATTACCCTCCTGAACCCACCGATTCCATACTATTTCGGGCGACAATCTTCATTTGCCTATCATGTTATTTGTTGGTTAGATTTAATTCATGGATTTTATTTCATGATTTGTGGGTGATCGGTTCATTCTTCTTGCAATCACTGTAAAATTAGTCTAACCTACTGTGAGAAACCTCATTTCTGCTACTTGAATCGTACTCTGTTGTTGTTTATATGCGACATATGACTCACTTCCTAGCAGCACACTAGGGGCAGCAGTGGTCTTATAAAGTTTCATGTGTGTATCGTCGATTTTCTTTACTGGTTCTTCGAAATGTTTATGTGAATTTCGCTAGTTCCTTCTGTGTATCGTTGTCATAACCATAGTCAAAGTCACATCGTAGACATTTAAAGCATTCCACTTGTTCTAAGAATTCAGTGCTAACGCGGAAGAGAACCAGTAGCTGGGAAGAGAATGTGAAAGAGAGTGCAAGTTCATCTTTGTGTTATTCACTCTCTACACTGAGCATACTTTAAAGGAAACCAAGAACAAAAATGGAAAGGGAATTACAGTTCAGATAACAGAATTAAGAATGTCCAGTTTTGTCCATCATGTCGTTGTTCGAAAGCGTAGCAGTGGTTGAGAATACAGCGAGACAGGATTGCAGCCTTTTCTCGATGTTATTCAACCTGTACACTGAGCTAGCTGAACGAAAGAAAAATTCCGAGTATAAATCAAAGTTCAACTAGAAGAAATAAATATTTTGAGATTTGCCAATGACATGACAATTCTGTCAGAGACAGCAGAGGACTTGGAATGGCAGTTGAATGAAATGGACAGTGTCTTGAAAGGAGGGTATAAGATGAACATCAACAAAAGCAAAACCAGGATAATGGAACGTAGTAGAACTAAATCAAGTGTTGCTGAGGGCATTAGATTAGGATATGAGACATGTCAAGTAGAAGGTGAGTTTTGCTGTTGTGGCAGGAAAATAACTGATTATGGTCGAAGTAGATAGAATATAAAAGGTAGATTGGCAATGGAAAGAAAATCGTTTTTCAGTAAGAGAAATTTCTTGACATTGAATGTATAGTTAAGAGTTGCAAAGTCTGTTGAGAAGCTATTCGTCTGGAATGAAGCCTTGGACGAAAGGGAAACATGGACGATAAACAGTTCAGGTAAGAAGAGAGTAGAAACTTTGAGAATGTGGTGCTGAAGTAGAATATCTGATTTGGATGTTTTACAGCATGGAGGGCAGAAATGTAGTAAACGATTAATTTGTTACCTTTAATCGTTTTGTGGGGTCAAAAAAAATGGTAAAAAATTTGAAATTATGTGTGAAGTTCGTTTTAAGTCACTAAGTGCCCTCATTTTCAAGTACTAGATGAATAGAGCCTGGTTATTGGCGCATTGTTAGTTACGCTGTTAGTTTCTAACTGCAATACTCGACTTACTGTGTAATGATCAGACGCAAGTGCAATCGTCCAGCCATAACTCTCGGTTCTTTTATTATTCTGGGAGGGGAGTCATCGAACAACAACATATGAAACATTAGTTTACTTTGTTCCAAGAATAAATAAAAAGATTTACATATTATATAAACCTAAGGTAATGGGGGGAGGAAGGAGAGAAAAGGGAAGAAACTAATGATACCAGCTGCGTAGGCACCATGGCGGTTCAGCGGCAATGGGTGAAAATATCTGCCGGACCGGGAATGGAACCCAGGATCTCCTGCTTACTGAGCAGCTGGGATGGCGCCATCCGGACAGAGTGTTCATCGCAAAGGCGCCAACTACACTACTGGCCATTAAAACTGCTACACCAAGAAGAAATGCAGATGACACTCCGGTATTCATTGCACAGATATATTATACTAGAACTGACATGTGATTACATTTTTACGCAATTTGGGTGCATAGATCCTGAGCAATCAATACCCAGAACAACCACCTCTGGCCGTAATAACGGCCTTGATACGCCTGGGCATTGAGTCAATTAGAGCTTGGATGGCGTGTACAGGTAGAGCTGCCCATGCAGATTCAGCACGATACCACAGTTCATCAACAGTAGTGACTGGCGTATTGTGACGAGCCAGTTGCTCGACCACCATTGACCAGGCGTTTTCAATTGGTGAGAGATCTGGAGAATGTGCTGGCCAGGGCAGCAGTCGAACATTTTCTGTATCCAGAAGGCCCGCACAGGACCTGCAACATGCGGTCTTGCATTATCCTGCTGAAATGTAGGGTTGCGCAGGGATCGAATGAAGGGTAGAGCCATGGGTCGTAACACATCTGAAATGTAACGTCCACTGTTCAAAGTGCCGTCAATGCAGACAAGAGGTCACCGAGCCGTGTAACCAGTGGCACCCCATACTATCAGGCCGGCTGAAAAGCTAGTATGGCGATGACGAATACACGCTTCCAATGTGCGTTCATCGCGATGTCACCAAACAGGCATGCGACCTTCATGATGCTGTAAACAGAACCTGGATTCTTCCGAAAAATTGACGTTTTACTATTCGTGCACCCATTTTCGTCGTTGAGTACACCATCGCAGGCGCTCCTGTCTGTGATGCAGCGTCAGGGGTTACCGCAGCCATGGTCTCCGAGATGATAGTCCATGGTGCTTCAAACGTCGTCGAACTATTCGTGCAGATGGCTGTTGTCTTGCAAACGTCCCCATCTGTTGACTCAGGGATCGAGACGTGGCTGCACGATCCGTTACAGCCTTGCGGATAAGATGCCTGTCATCTCGACTGTTAGTGATACGAGGCGGTTGGGATCCAGCACGGCGTTCCGTATTACCCTCCTGAACCCACCGATCCCATACTCTGCTAACAGTCATTGGATCTCTACCAACGCGAGCAGCAATGTCGCGATACGATAAACCACAATTGCGATAGGCTATAATCCGACCTTTATCAAAGTCGGAAACGTGATGGTACGCATTTCTCCTCCGTACACGAGGCATCACAACAACGTTTCACCAGGCAACGCCGGTCGACTGCTGTTTGTGTATTAGAAATTGGTTGGAAACTTCCCTCATGTCAGCTCGTTGTAGGTGTCGCCACCGGCGCCAACCGTGTGTGAATGCTCTGAAAATCTAATCATTTGCATATCACAGCATCTTCTTCCCGTCGGTTAAATTTCGCGTCTGTGGCGCGTCATCTTCGTGGTGTATCAATTTTAATGGCCAGTAGTGTGTCTCGGTACGCCTCCTGGCTTACCAACGCTCCCAGCTATCGCCACCTATCCACAAACTCCATCCACGACCTCCATACTGGCTAATTTCAGATTCCCCATGGAGATTGAACATAAACGTGAATCTGCACTGAAGGTTGTGGGCTGTCTGAAAGAACAGAACACCACAATTTTGTGTAGTTGATTCACTTCCACGACCTTGACCTCCAGAGGGAATCTAAAATTAGTGAGTATGGAGGACGTGGATGGAATTTGTGGACAGATGGCGACAGGACCTGTACCAAGGTAGTCGGCGCATTTACGATGAACACTGTGTCAGCAGATAAGTGACGCTAGGGGTGTGTGGGTCAGATTGGTAGCATGCCGAGACAGCCCGGTGTCTGGGGGGCGCAGTGGTTAACGCGAGTGCCCAGTAAACAGGAGGTACCTGGTTCGAGTCCCATTTTCACTCGTCTCTGCCGATGCTGCACATCTTACTAGTTCATTTTGTTTCCTTTCTGCTAACTCCACCTTCAGTTTACATAATGTGTTGCGGATACCACTGTCTACAGACATTAAAGTAACCTCTGGCGTGCCACAGGGGAGTGTTATGGGACCATTGGTTTTCACAATATATATAAATGACCTAGTAGATAGTGTCGGAAGTCCCATGCGGGTTTTCGCGGATGATGCTGTAGTATACAGAGAAGTTGCAGTGTTAGAATATTGTAGCGAAATGCAGGAAGATCTGCAGCGGATAGGCACTTGGTGCAGGGAGTGGCAACTGACCCTTAACATAGACAAATGTAATGTATTGCGAATACATAGAAAGAAGGATCCTTTATTGTATGATTATATGATAGCGGAACAAACACTGGTAGCAGTTACTTCTGTAAAATATCTGGGAGTATGCGTGCGGAACGATTTGAAGTGGAATGATCATATAAAATTAATTGTTGGTAAGGCGGGTACCAGGTTGAGAATCATTGGGAGAGTCCTTAGAAAATGTAGTCCATCAACAAAGGAGGTGGCTTACAAAACACTCGTTCGACCTATACTTGAGTATTGCTCATCAGTGTGGGATCCGTACCAGGTCGATTTGACGGAGGAGATAGAGAAGATCCAAAGAAGAGCGGCGCGTTTCGTCACAGGGTTATTTGGTAACCGTGATAGCGTTACGGAGATGTTTAATAAACTCAAGTGGCACACTCTGCAAGAGAGGCGCTCTGCATCGCGGTGTAGCTTGCTCGCCAGGTTACGAGAGGGTGCGTTTCTGGATGAGGTATCGAATATATTGCTTTCCGCTACTTATACCTCCCTAGGAGATCACGAACGTAAAATTAGAGAGATTAGAGCGCGCACGGAGGCTCTCAGACGGTCGCTCTTCCCGCGAACCATACGCGACTGGAACAGGAAAGGGAGGTAATGACAGTGGCATGTAAAGTGCCCTCCGCCACACGCCGTTGGGTGGCTTGCGGAGTATAAATGTAGATGTAGATGTAGATGTATTTCGGACATTTCGAAAGGGCAGGCTCCATGCATTCATATAATCAATGCATGTAATAAAAGTAAGTGTACAGTCAAGGGAGCTACATGGCGTGGTAGCCCTCTGTCCCCCATCCACGAATAAGGTTCCCGTTTTATACCCGATGGGCGTGTTTTTGAAGATACAGGGCTGGGAAGTTTCGTCCTATAGGAATTTCTAGACATTCGAGAACTTTCGAAAGAGTTAGAGAGCTTTCCATGACATTGCAGATTGTTCCGGACTGTTCTACAGTGATCTGGCATGTTCTGGAATGCTCAGGAATAGCTGGAACCATTTGGGAAAATTCCAGAATGTTTGGCAACATGGCGAAACATCACAAGGTACTACTAAACATTCCAGAACACTGTCAAACGTTGTGGAACGTTCTGTAATATTTTGGACCAATCGAATCCTTTCTGGCATGTTCTGGAAGTCGCCATTGGAAGGAGTATATAAAGCAAAACCCGTCGTGGGTTCGAACGTCAGTTTCTTATGAGTGACGAAAGGAGGAACCGAAAACGTAGTAGTCGGCCGGGGTGGCCGAGCGGTTAAAGGCGCTACAGTCTGGAACCGCACGACCGCTACGGTCGCAAGTTCGAATCCTGCGTCGGGCATGGATGTGTGTGATGTCCTTAGGTTAGTTAGGTTTAAGTAGTTCTAAGTTCTAGGGGACTTATGACCACAGCAGTTGAGTCCCATAATGCTCAGAGCCATTTGAACCATTTCGAAAACGTAGTGCATTGAGTGAATAAAAGCAAACAGTGAAGTGTGAGTACTCTGAGTCGTACAGTGACTGAATATAAGTCGAAAGTGAAGTGTGAAAAGTGGGTAAAGTGTACATAGTATATCTGTTAGTAAAGAGTTGATTTATATTTTAGACAGTACCCAAACAGCGTAGATAACTAAGTCAATGGCTACTTTGGACTGAGGACTACAACACATTCAGTACATCTTTATGTCACGTATTCCACCCAACAAATTTTAAAGTTGCCTCCAACTTTCTCCGACTGGCCAGCGTCAAGTCGACGACCGCTGTAAAGGAATGCCAAATCGCGGACCTTTACAGGCGGCTGTAGTAGCGTTATAAGTTTTTACGCGCCGCTGGGCGCAGTGCTTCGCTAGGGGACACTTTTGGACTGCGGCGGCGGCTGCGGCGGTAACAAATGCTGCGCCGTTATGGAGCTCGCTGGCCCCCTTAGCCACTTGAATTATTTCCGGGCTCGGCGCCCCTAAAGGTCAGCATTTTTCAAACTTTAAGGCGCATAATGGGCGTGGCTCGACTGGCCCCAGTTAATGTCGCCCCACTGGGGAGACCGGGTCAGCCAAATGCCTCGCCGCCCCCGCAGCGGCGGCCGGGGAGGACCTCTTAATGCTGCGCCCTCTTAACACCTCCCGTCCGGAACTTAACGGCTTTTAGCGAGCGCTCGCAGCAGTAGCAGCAGTGCTGCGAAGTGGTGTCGGTTCATTGTCGGCCTGCACCACTCACTTGGGTGTTCCGTGTTGCTTGTACAAAGGGCGGTTTGTGACAGCCGTGTGAATAACGAACTAGATGAGAGTGTGGCGTTGCCTGGGTACGTACGAGGGTAATCCCCAAAGTAAGGGTCCGCAGCTCATTGTCGTGCGCCCGGGTTCCCGGGTTCGATTACCGGCGGGGTCAGGGATTTTATCTGCCTCGTGATGACTGGGTGTTGTGTGATGTCCTTAGGTTAGTTAGGTTTAAGTAGTTCTAAGTTCTAGGGGACTGATGACCATAGATGGTAAGTCCCATAGTGCTCAGAGCCATTTGAACCATTTTTGAACCAAAAGTAAGGTCTCCTATCTTTTTATAAGTAAAGAACTCTGTTTGTGTGGCAGTTGGTCACACTGTTATGAAAAGTGCTTCACACCGTATGTGTAAACATGCGCACGCCGCGCTGAGGCGCTCAGTCTTGGCTTGGAAGCAGTTGAGAATGGAGCTCCGTTGGGTGTTACCTCCAAGTGCGAATTGCGAGCAGTTATTCGGTTTTTGAAAGCAAAGGGCACTGCGCCTATTGAAATGCATCGTCAATTGACGGAAGTGTATGGTGGGTCGTGCATGAATGTCAAAAATGTTTAAGTGGTGTAGAGAGTTGCAGCAGGTCGGACCGAAAATCACGACGAACAAAGGAGCGGGAGACCGTCAATTTCTGAGGAGACAGTGTTGAAGGTTGAGCAAGGCATGCGTGAAGAGCGGCGGATCACCCTGGATGATCTCTGCACGTTGGTTCCTGAGGTTTCCTGAAGCACCACTCACAGAACTGTAACGGAAACACTGAACTACCGGAAGGTGTGCGCAAGATGGGTACCACGCATGCTGACTGAGGACCACATGCGCATTTCTTCGCCGCCTTGCAGCCGAACAGGACAACTTTCTGGAGTCAATTTTCACGGGTGACGAAACCTGGGCATACCACTTTACACCTGAGACCAAGCAATAATCACGCCAGTGGCGGCATCCTTCTTCGCCAAAGTCGCGGAAATTCAAACAAACACAGTCTGCCGGTAAAGTCATGACAACCGGTTTTTTGCGATCGGAAAGGGGTATTGTTGGTCGTCTTTATGCCCACTGGGACCACAATTAGCACTGGCAGGTACTGTGAGACTCTGAAAATACTCAAATGGGCTATTCAGAACCGGAGAAGAGGAATGTTGAGGAAGGGCCTACACATTCTCCTTGACAACGATCGCCCGCACATCGCTCGGCAAACCGTTGCTCTCCTGCAACGGTTTCAGTGGTACATAATCATTCACCCACTCTATAGTCCTGACTTGGCGCCCAGTAACTATCACCTGTTCCCTAGGTTAAAAGAACATTTGGCTGGAAGGCAATTCAGTTCCGACGACGAGGTGGAAGAAGAGGTTCATAACTTTCTGAACAGCAAGGTGGCGAGCTGGTATGACGTAGGCATACAAAAACTGCCACAGTGTCTACAAAAATGCATCGACAGGAATGGTGATTATGTCGAAAAATAGCTAGTTGTTCAAGCTGTAAACTCATGTAAACCATTGTAGAAATAAACCGGTATATGTACTTATAAAAAAATAGGAGATCTTACTTTTGGGATTACCCACGTATTTATTGCACTCTTTTGTTAGTCCATCTCCACACCCCTCCCTCCGTCCACCTCCTCCACCCCATCCCACTTTCTGTCCATCTGCTCCTCTCGCTCTCTCTGCCACTCTGCTTCTCCCCTCTATGTCTCTAATTTCATCTCATCCTACCCTTCTCTTTTTCAATTTTCTCATCCATCACCCTATCCATCTCCTCCTCCCTCTCCCCTTGTTTGTGTCCTTGTTTCTGTTTCCACCTCATCCTCTCCCCTCTCTCTGTCCATTTCCCCCTTCCCTATCTCTTTTCTCATCCTCCTCTTACTCATCCTCCTATTTATGCCCGTCTCCTCGTCCCCCCTTTCTGTCTTTCCATCTCCTCATCCTCCTTTCTCTCCCCACGTTCTCACAATCACCCCATTAGTGCACATTAGGTCCTTGCCCCTACAATATTTCATTCCAGATGGTAACAAAATTGACTTAAATCGTTCCAGGGGGTTCTACTCTTGATTTTGACCGCATACGCACATGTAAAATTTATTTCGCACATATTTAACATATTTCACTTGTATTTGTCCACATTCTTCACCTGCATGTTCAGCGAATCTCGCCCTCAGTACCATTTTCAGGTAGCCCAGCGTTTATGACGTCATATTTCTTGAACAAAATGTCATACAATCATGTATTTTTTTTCTAGTAGGTTATGTGGTATATCTGAATCCTGTCCGCAAAATGTGTCACGAATAAAGAAGTAATAAATTAAAACATCATGCTTCACATGGACGTAAGCGATCAATATTATTCCTTTCATCATGCTGTGAGAGAAAAATTTTCATGAATGTTTCAAATTATATGTAAACTGTGTCGCAGGTCTCTAAGTGCTCTCATTCTCATATACTGTATAACTAAAGTGCGAGTATTCTCACGTCGGGAGCTATACTGCTTCTTCAGCCCCCCATCGGCACCCCCTTGGAAAGGTGGGTAGGCTTTACGCACATTGTGATTCTTTCCAGATAGTAAATGATATGATAAAGTCTTCTTGGGTTACCAGCCTACATATTTTCGTTAGCGAATAAATGTCGACGTTTTTTATAGTGGTTCTCTTTCGTCGTCCGGTACGTGGCTAAGCGAATTGATACCGATTGAGGTGCTGTCTAGCGAAAACGGTTTTCGTTACGTTCCATTAACGTTTGGTGTGAATCAGTCCTCACCCGTGCGACAAGAGAGTTCCTTCCTAGGATATTGCGAGTGTGTTGTAAGCATACCGCGATCAGTAGCAGCCGGCCGCGGTGGTCGAGCGGTTCTAGACGCTTCAGTCCGGAACTGCGCGACAGCTACGGTCGCAGGTTCGAATCCTGCCTCGGATATGGATGTGTGAGATGTCCTTCGGTTAGCTAGGTTTTAGTTCGAAGTCCAGGGGACTGATGCCCTCAGATGTAAAGTCTCATAGTGCTCAGAGTCATTTGAACCATTTGACCAATATACTTATATGGATATGGTGTCTGTTCTTTCGAACATGTCCGAAAGAACAGACACTATATCCATATAAGTATATAGTTCTGGCAATACCGGCCATGACTTCCTTCTTCTGTGCGGATACATATTCTCCGAACTTTTACGGGACTTGGTAAGAATGTCTTCCACGAGTAATGAGTGTGTTGGGTTGGGACACTACGAATGAAGTGTGTGGACATACAAGGTGAGAATATGGGTCTCGCGGGAGGCGTGGGCGAGATAGTCCCTGCAGTCGCACTATCCTCTGTGCTCTCGGTGGCTCAGATGGATGGTGTGCCTGCCATGTAAGCAGGAGATCCCGGGTTCGAGTCCCGGCCGGGGCACACATTTTCACCTGTCCCCGTTGATGTGTATCAATGCCCGTGAGCAGCAGAAGGTATTAACATGTAATTCTAATTTCATTTGATCAATAGCCTTAGTGCCTGTGCTAGGTCGCTTCCTCCCAACTGGTGTTCCTCAGCTTTTAGAAATTTCTGTAGTTTGCCACCCGTTCCGCCGGATGGGGCAGTATAATGTTACATGAACAGTCCCACTTACTAGGAGGGCGCGAAGGCCCTATGGGGTGGAAGACGCTAAGCTTAATTGTAAAGTGTTGAGTAGCGGGTTGAGAGAGAGATTTCGTTGGAACAGGAATGTTCAATAGCCCGTGACTTTCTTTAGCGTGAGTGAATTTCGGAGTTTTTCAGTTTCATGAAAGTGAATGAGAGCGATGCAGTTACGTAAGTTTTCTATTCTTTACGAGTTTAATAAACTAAGTAAAATTACATCTGCATCTAAATCACTACTATGCAAATCACTCTTACGTGTCTGGCAGAGTGTTTACCGCGCCACCTTCACACTATTTTTTTTACCGTTCCACTCTCGAACAGCTCGCTGGAAAAACAAACACTCATCTCTCTCCGTGGGACCTCTCATTTTTGTTGTTTTATTTACGATGATCACGTCTCTCAATGTAAGTGGCCTCCAACAAAATACTTTTGCATTCTGAGGAGAAAGTTGGCGATTGAAGTTTCATGAAAAGATCTCACCACAGCTAAAAAAACCTTTGTTTTGATGATCGCCACCCCAACTCACACTCTCGGCCCTCCCCTACCCTATTTCAACGTCCACCGCCAATCCTATCTGGTAAGAATTCCGTACAACCCTGAAGTAATCCACCTGACAACGCACTGTATAGGCAATCCGTTTAGTGAATTTGTGCATTTGCTAAGTGTTCGGCCAGTACAATGAAGAAGAGCGTTCGGCTTCTGCACAACATTACCTATTTCATCGTTCCAATTCAAATTGTTCGTAACTGCTATTCCGAGGAATTCAGCTGAATTGACAGCTTTTAGATTTGTGTGGTTTACTGTGTAACTGAAATGTGTATGATGACACAATTTTCATTATTTAAAGTCAGTTGCCACATTTAACACCATATGTTTTTTCTACTTCACTTTTTAATTGGTTTTGATCTTCTGCTGACTTCCAGAATGAGATTTTCACTTTGCAGCGGAGTGTGCGCTTATGTGAAACTTCCTGGCAGATTAAAACTGTGTGCCGGACAAAGACTCGAACTCGTGACCTTTGCCTTTGGCGGGCAAGTGCACTACCAAGGTAGGAGACGAGATACTGGCAGAAGTAGGGCTGTGAGGACGGGGCGTGAGTCGTCCTTGGGTGGCTCAGTTGGTAGAGCATTTACCCGCGAAAGACAGAGGTCCCGAGTTCGAATCTCGGTCTGGCACACAGTTTTAATCTGCCAGGAAGTTTCTGATGGCTTCATTAGACAATAAACGAAAGCACAATCTGCTAGAATACTAATGGTGCTGCTCAGATTGTCTCCTAAACCATTTACATAACTTATGAATTGTGGAGGGAATATAGCACTTACATCTGAACACCAGATATCACTTTCGTTTCACACGCTGACTATGTCAGTTAATACGAATTGCGGCCTTTCTGACAAGAAATCAAGACTCCAGTTGCACAACCGAGAAGATACTTCGAAGGGACGCAAGTTATTAGAAGTCGCTTGCGAGTATCAGTGTCAGAAGGCCTCTGGAAATCTATAAATATGGACAGAATTTGAGATCCTCTATAGACAGCACTCACTATTTCGTGAGGATAAATAGCTAGTTGTTTTGCACAACACCAATATTTTCTGAATCCGTGCTAACAAGTTGTCAATAGATGGTATTTCTATTTTCGAGGTAATTCATAATGTTGGACCACAGTAGATATGTTCCAAAATCCTACTGCAAATGGACGTCAGTGATGCGGGTCAGTAATTCAGCGGATTAGTCCTACTTCCTTTCTTGAGTACTGGTCTGACCGGTGTAGTTTCAGAGTCTCTCGGTACGTACATATCATTCATCGCGAGACTTGTTGTATTGTATCACCATAATCTAGATGGAATCTAATTCATAAACAGTGTGGACCGGAAGAATTGCTTCAATTAAGTGTTTTGAGTTGCTTCGCTAAATGAAGGATATCGACTTCTTTGTTAATTTTTGTTTCAGGAGAACCTTGCCATGTTTTACGGTAATTTTCTTCAGAAATGAGAAGGCAGGTCTAATAGACTTAGTGTACGATGTACACTACTGGCCATTAATGTTGCTACACCACGAAGATGACGTGCTAAATTTTACCGACAGAAAGAAGATGCTGTGATATGCAAATGATTAGCTTTTCAGAGCATTCACACAAGGTTGGCGCCGGTGGCGAAACCTACAACGTGCTGACATGAGGAAAGTTTCCAACCGATTTCTCATACACAAACAGCATTTGACCGGCGTTGCCTGGTGAAACGTTGTTGTGATGCCTCGTGTAAGGAGGAGAAATGCGTACCATCATGTTTCAGACTTTGATTGCACCCTATCGCGATTGCAATTTATCGTTTCGTGACATTGCTGCTCGTGTTGGTCGAGATCCAATGACTGTTGGCAGAATATGGACTCGGTGGGTTCAGGAGGGTAATACGGAACGCCGTGCTGGATCCCAACGGCCTCGTATCACTAGCAGTCGAGATGACAGGCATCTTATCTGCATGACTGTAACGGATCGTGTAGCCACGTCTCGATCCCTGACTCAACATATGGGGACGTTTGCAAGACAACCATCTGCAAGAACAGTTCGACGACGTTTGCAGCAGCATGGACTATCAGCTCGGAGACCGTGGCTGCGGTTACCCTTGACGCTGTATCACAGACAGGAGCGCCTGCGATGGTGTACTCAACGACGAACCTGAGTGCACGAATGGCAAAACGTCATTTCTTTCGGATGGATCCAGGTTCTGCTTACAGGATCATGATGGTCGCATCCGTGTTTGGCGACATCGCGGTGAACGCACATTGGAAGCGTGAATTCGTCATCCCCATACTGGCGTATCACCCGGTGTGATGGTATGGGGTGCCATTTTTTACACGTCTCGGTCACCTCTTGTTCGCATTGACGGCACTTCGAACAGTGGACGTTACATTTCAGATGTGTTACGACCCGTGGCTGTAGCCTTCATTCGATCCCTGCGAAACCCTACATTTCAGCAGGATAATGCACGACCGCATGTTGCAGGTCCTGTACGGTCCTTTCTGGATACAGAAAAGTGTTCGACTGTTGCCCTGGCCAGCACATTCTCCAGATCTCTCACTAACTGAAAACATCTTGTCAATGGTGACCGAGCAACTGGCTCCTCACAACACACCAGTCACTAATCTTGATGAACTGTGGTACCGTGTTGAAGCTGCATGGGCAGCTGTACCTGTACACGCCATCCAAGCTCTGTTCGACTCAATGCCCTGGCGTATCAAGGCCGTTATTACTGCCAGAGGTGGTTGTTCTGGGTACTGATTTCTCAGGATCTATGCACGCAAATTGCTTGAAAATGTAATGATGTGTCAGTGCTAGTATAATATATTTGTCCAATGAATACCCGTTTATCATCTGCATTTCTTCTTGGTGTAGCAATTTTAGTAGCCAGTAGTGTAGTTGTTCTGCGATCTTTGCTGAAATAAGTCTCCCTCCCTCTTTAAAGTGCGGTGGCTAACCATTAAGATGACGGTCATATTATTTGCCATTACGGCATGAGAGCTAACAGAGCGTCCGACGCGTCCCCCGCCTGCAGGCTCGGCCACCGCCCGCCCTTCCACGCACAGTGGTCCGAGGTTTTACTTTCTCCCGCCCTGCCTCGGCCCTTCCCATCCCTTCACTGCCGTCAGCGCTGCCCCTGCCCTGTCTCCAACTTCTTAATTGGACCCTGGCTCGGGCCGGCCCTCAAGGGCGGCGTCAATCCCTCAGGCGCTGGACGGCACGGCAAAGCTCCTTTCGGCTGCCCGTCGACGGGGGACTTCCCCGCCAGCAGCGGGGAATTCCCCGGCTGGCGAGAAAATTCGCCGCGGAAGCCCGTCGCGGACCGAGGGAAAAGTCCGCCCACGAGTGACCGACACACAGTCCGCGTACGACATAGCACGTCGGAAGCTGCCTGCACCGGTAAGAGAAATCCTGGTCGCATCCGCTAGTTGTTATATAATTTCATAACCGATTTGACG
Organism: Schistocerca serialis cubense; assembly: GCF_023864345.2. NCBI lineage: Eukaryota > Metazoa > Arthropoda > Insecta > Orthoptera > Acrididae > Schistocerca > Schistocerca serialis. The sequence goes on from NC_064649.1 coordinate 95,672,673, forward strand.
ATGTTGACTGGAATACTCTCTTTCAAATTCTGAAGGTAGCAGGGTTAAAATACAGGGAGCGACAGGCCGTTTACAATTTGTACAGAAACCAGATGGCAGTTATAAGAGTCGAGGGACATGAAAGGGACGCAGTGGTTGGGAAGGGAGTGAGAGAGGGTTGTAGCCTATCCCCGATGTTATTCAATCTGTATATTGAGCAAGCAGTAAAGGAAACAAAAGAAAAATTCGGAGAAGTATTAAAATCCATGGAGAAGAAATAAAAACTTTGAGGTTCACCGAAGACATTGTAATTCTGTCGGAGACAGTAAAGGACATGGAAGGGCAGTTGAACGGAATGGGTAGTGTCTTGAAAGGAGGATATAAAATGAACATCAACAAAAGCAAAACGAGGATAATGGAATCTAGTCGAATTCAGCTGGGTGATGCTGAGGGAATGATATTAGGAAATGAGAAAATAGTAAAGGAGTTCTGCTATTTTGGGAGCAAAATAACTGATGATAGTTGAAGTAGAGAGGATATAAAATGTAGACTGGCAATGGCAAGGAAAGCGTTTCTGAAGAAGAGAAATTTGTTAACTTCGAATGCAGATTTAAGTGTCAGGAAGTCGTTTCTGAAAGTATTTGTATGGAGTGTAGCCATGTATGGAAGTGAAACATGGACGATAAATAGTTTGGACAAGAAGAGAATAGAAGCTTTCTAAATGTGGTGCTACAGAAGAATGCTGAAAATTAGGTGAGTAGATCACATAACTGTCAGAGACAGCAAAGGACCTAGAAGAGCTGCTGAAGAGAATGGACAGTGTCTTGAAATGAGGGTATAATACGAACATCAACAAAATCAAAACGAGAATAATGGAATGTAGTCGAATTAAATCGGGTGATGCTGCGGGAATTAGATTAGGAAATGAGACACTTAAAGTAGTAAAGAAGTTTCGCTATTTGGCGAGCAAAATAACTGATGATGGTCGAAGTAGAGAGGATATAAAATGTAGACTAGCAATGGCAAGGAAAGCGTTTGTGAATAAGAGAAATTTGTTAACATCGAGTATAGATTTAAGTCTCAGGAAGTCGTTTCTGAAAGTATTTGTATGGAGTGTAGCCATGTATGGAAGTGAAACGTGTACAATGCGTAGTTTGGACAAGAAGCAAATAGAAGCTTTCGAAATGTGGTGCTACAGAAGAATACTGAAGATTAGATGGGTAAATCACGTAAGTAATGAGGAGGTATTGAATGTAATTGGGGAGAAGATAAGTTTGTGGCACAACTTAACTAGAAGAAGGGATCGGTTGGTAGGACATGTTCTGAGGCATCAAGGGATCACCAATTTAATATTGGAGGGCAGCGTGGAGGGTAAAAATCGTAGAGGGAGACCAAGAGATGAATACATTAAACAGATTCAAAAGGATGTAGGTTGCAGTAGGTGCTGGGAGATGAAGAAGCTTGCACAGGATAGAATATCATGGAGAGCTGCATCAAACCAGGCTCAGGACTGAAGACCACAACAACAACAACAACAGCCGATTATTGAAGCGAAGTCATTTGCAATACTCAGCGACAGACACTTGAATCTGGCCAAAATCATATGAATATCATTTGCTTGTACATAAGACATATTTATGACAATAGTACAACGTTGCTGTCTGCATACTGATTCCATTCATATTGAGTGGCACCCACATGCCTTGCTCATACTGTGGCATCAAGCAGTCAGGCCTGCAAGGTGAGTGGTCTGCCAAGCGAGTGGATTAATTCTTATTTATCCAGTAACATGAACTCTCGTACTCTCAATCAAGTTACAAATTATCCTCCTGTATGAATAATATGCAACGGAAACACGCATCTGACTATCAGTAATTTAAAGAACTCTGACTGTTCACTACGCACTGGCAATAAATACCACATTTTCTTTCCTTTTTATTTAACGGCTTTTATCAACACGTGGCCACCGCACTGAATATGAGTGGCGCACACATTATAAATTCTGGATATCATGACAACATACAATTCGAAGGAAAAGGCCACCAATCTTTTTCTTTTCACTATCTTATTTATTCCGATATATTCTATAACCTAGACACACAAATTATATAACCTACAACAATAACACATGGGAAATTCCACCTAGTGGGCATGGCTTAACATTGGTGTTTCTCTACCTTATGGTCTCGTAATTACTTAATGCTACAGTGCACTTTCTGGATAGGATGGTGGATCTTTTATTATTTCTCACACTTCGACTCTCACAATCATCATCACGAAACTTTCCTCCAGACCGAGCAGTACAAGAGGAACACGCATAACCCACTAATCTTTTGAAACTACCTCGCTACTCTCCCATGCAAACCACACATACCCAAATTACATGACATACACCACACTACAATATGAAATACTACACAGGGAATAGTCACAACATTATCACTTTCAGCTTTCCCACTTCAATTAATATTTATCCCAGTTTCACACGACACTGCCCCACTTCGTAATTCTACTTTCCCACTATGAACTCCAGAGATATAAGCACGTCTTCCTGTGCAATGCAAGCCAAGTGGCGTTGCTGGATAGACGGCCGAGTCACCTTGCTTCTCTCTCAGAGTTTGAATCTAGCGTCACACGGAATCATATCATGCAAAGTAATATTAAGAACATATTCATCACACACGCAAGTCCTCAACTGATACCATGGACGAGTACTTCTCTTTACCCTTTGTCTCATACACAGATTGAGACTCACACAGTACTCACCACGTGGAAGTACTCGCCTCTAATTTCAAGTCCTGCACACGCCATTTCTGAAATATTTCAACTTGTAGTACACATGCTATTTCTTAAATATTTCAACTTATTGTACACACGCTAGTAATTCAGCTTAACTTAAGCACTCGGAAGTATTTCAACTTAGTGCTACACGTGGTTTCATTGTGACCGTTGGTCACTTCCGAAGATTACTACAATCCCATTAATATTACCTGCCTGACATTTAATTCTTCCCACAAAAGTTCCTGAAATAGAGAAATTATTATTTCAAACTACTCTTAAATATTCCACGTGCATACCATGTCTCCACTCTTTTATCTTTACGGAGCACAACTAAAACAGGTCTTAACAGCACAAGATCCAGCGGCAGAGTGCCGAAACATGGCCGTTCTTGAGGTCCTCTCGCACCTCTGCTGAAGTGGGGGAGCACCTTGTTACTGTATTGGTCAGCCACATTTCAGGCGCTCAAAGCTCAGGTAAATTTCATCTCCTTGGTCCCACCAAAGGTGGCCAAAGGATCGACTCAAAGATGATCATATATTCACATTCACTATCTGCGGTTAGCAGTCGACCATACACTCATTCATTTCACAGATCTCACCAAACTGGATGTAGGGATTTACTTTGTGGGAGTGCACATGTGATCAATTAAATAAATAAATTGTCATTCTTTCCCACACTGGTATCCGGCTTCACTGTATTAGTTGAAATTGAGTCATTATTAGAAAAAATACACTCCTGGAAATTGAAATAAGAACACCGTGAATTCATTGTCCCAGGAAGGGGAAACTTTATTGACACATTCCTGGGGTCAGATACATCACATGATCACACTGACAGAACCACAGGCACATAGACACAGGCAACAGAGCATGCACAATGTCGGCACTAGTACAGTGTATATCCACCTTTCGCAGCAATGCAGGCTGCTATTCTCCCATGGAGACGATCGTAGAGATGCTGGATGTAGTCCTGTGGAACGGCTTGCCATGCCGTTTCCACCTGGCGCCTCAGTTGGACCAGCGTTCGTGCTGGACGTGCAGACCGCGTGAGACGACGCTTCATCCAGTCCCAAACGTGCTCAATGGGGGACAGATCCGGAGATCTTGCTGGCCAGGGTAGTTGACTTACACCTTCTAGAGCACGTTGGGTGGCACGGGATACATGCGGACGTGCATTGTCCTGTTGGATCAGCAAGTTCCCTTGCCGGTGTAGGAATGGTAGAACGATGGGTTCGATGAGGGTTTGGATGTACCGTGCACTATTCAGTGTCCCCTCGACGATCACCAGTGGTGTATGGCCAGTGTAGGAGATCGCTCCCCACACCATGATGCCGGGTGTTGGCCCTGTGTGCCTCTGTCGTATGCAGTCCTGATTGTGGCGCTCACCTGCACGGCGCCAAACACGCATACGACCATCATTGGCACCAAGGCAGAAGCGACTCTCATCGCTGAAGACGACACATCTCCATTCGTCCCTCCATTCACGCCTGTCGCAACATCACTGGAGGCGGGCTGCACGATGTTGGGGCGTGAGCGGAAGACGGCCTAACGGTGTGCGGGACCGTAGCCCAGCTTCATGGAGACGGTTGCGAATGGTCCTCGCCGATACCCCAGGAGCAACAGTGTCCCTAATTTGCTGGGAAGTGGCGGTGCGGTCCCCTACGGCACGACGGTCTTGGCGTGCATCCGTGCGTCGCTGCGGTCCGGTCCCAGGTCGACGGGCACGTGCACCTTCCGCCGACCACTGGCGACAACATCGATGTACTGTGGAGACCTCACGCCCCACGTGTTGAGCAATTCGGCGGTACGTCCACCCGGCCTCCCGCATGCCCACTATACGCCCTCGCTCAAAGTCCGTCAACTGCACATACGGTTCACGTCCACGCTGTCGCGGCATGCTACCAGTGTTAAAGACTGCGATGGAGCTCCGTATGCCACGGCAAACTGGCTGACACTGACGGCGGCGGTGCACAAATGCTGCGCAGCTAGCGCCATTCGACGGCCAACACCGCGGTTCCTGGTGTGTCCGCTGTGCCGTGCGTGTGATCATTGCTTGTACAGCCCTCTCGCAGTGTCCGGAGCAAGTATGGTAGGTCTGACACACCGGTGTCAATGTGTTCTTTTTTCCATTTCCAGGAGTGTATGTTGTTCAGACAAGAATAATGAAGTATGTTGTACCTATTTTCAATGTCGGGCGGTACTGTACCCTTTCAATATCATAGAATCCCTCCGAAATTAAATTTTAAGATTAGTGTAAGAAATACGTATTTAAAACTTCCTGGAAGATTAAAACTCGGGACCTTTACCTTTTGTGGGCAAATGCTCACACTCCGCTTCAGAGTGAAAATCTCATTCTGGAAATACGTATTTCCAATATTGAAACCATTTTAATTCTTCAGCCATTGTTCTGATACCATGAACTGAGACTCGATAACTACGAAGACCACAGTAAGCCAACAGGTTCCAAGGGAAACCAACTCATTTCACTAATTTGAAAATTATATCACACAGATACGAACAAAGGAACCTGATGTGTAACGGTTAGATTCAATTCAAAGCCTACTTTGGAATCTAACATATGTTCATGTGGAGAATAAAATCATCCGTATTAATATTACTAACACACAAATCAGAGTATTAAATCCGCATAACTTCGGATATTACAGACTGGCAAAATCTAAGAACAATTTTTTTACAGTCAGCATGAAAATTTATCAGAGACGTAATATAAACCTACAAGGTGGATTTGCGGAGTATTTGTGCTATTACACACGACTCATGAATTCTCAGTTCTTTCTGATTTCCTAAAATTTTTTTTCGCTAATATTAGATAACACTCCTCGCACACTGTCACTTTTGAAACATCTGCTCACAGTCTAATGAATATGAATCAACTATTCGTCTACATAAGTCAACGACCGCTTCAGTTCTGAAGCTTCATTTTTTTGTAGTTTGTAAATAAGTGCTCCAGTTGCAGCGTAATCATTATGTACGTATGTTTATATGTATGTATGTATGTATGTACGTACGTGTTGAACCGGGGACTTAGAAACGACGTAGCCCTCAGTGGTTCACAACCCCACAACAGGGTACAGTAGTCCACTCGCCTCACTGCCGCCCCACACCGAACCCATGGTTACTGTGCGGTTCGGCCCCCAGTGGACAGTCCCGGGAACGTCTCAGCCCAGACGAGTGCAACCCGAAATGTTTGCGAGGTAGAGTAGTTATGGTGTCTACATCTACATCTACATTTATACTCCGCAAGCCACCCAACGGTGTGTGGCGGAGGGCACTTTACGTGCCACTGTCATTACCTCCCTTTCCTGTTCCAGTCGCGTATGGTTCGCGGGATGAAAGACTGTCTGAAAGCCTCCGTGCGCGCTCTAATCTCTCTAATTTTACATTCGTGATCTCCTCGGGAGGTATAAGTAGGGGGAAGCAATATATTCGATACCTCATCCAGAAACGCACCCTCTCGAAACCTGGCGAGCAAGCTACACCGCGATGCAGAGCGCCTCTCTTGCAGAGTCTGCCACTTGAGTTTGCTAAACATCTTCGTAACGCTATCACGGTTACCAAATAACCATGTGACTAAACGCGCCGCTCTTCTTTGGATCTTCTCTATCTCCTCTGTCAACCCGAGCTGGTACGGATCCCACACTGACGAGCAATACTCTAGTATAGGTCGAACGAGAGTTTTGTAAGCCACCTCCTTTGTTGATTGACTACATTTTCTAAGGACTCTCCCAATGAATCTCAACCTGATACCCGCCTTACCAACAATTAATTTTATGTGATCATTCCACTTGAAATCGTTCCGCACGCATACTCCCAGATATTTTACAGAAGTAACTGCTACCAGTGTTTGTTCCGCTATCATATAATCATACAATAAAGGGTCTTTCTTTCTATGTATTCGCAATACATTACATTTGTCTACGTTAAGGGTCAGTTGCCACTCCCTGCACCAAGTGCCTATCCGCTGCAGATCTTCCTGCATTTAGCTACAATTTTCTAACGCTGCAACTTCTCTGTATACTACAGCATCATCCGCGAAAAGCCGCATGGAACTTCCGACACTATCTACTAGGTCATTTATATATATTGTGAAAAGCAATGGTCCCATAACACTCCCCTGTGGCACGCCAGAGGTTACTTCAACGTCTGTAGACATCTCTCCATTGATAACAACATGCTGTGTTCTGTTTGCTAAAAACTCTTCAATCCAGCCACACAGCTGGTCTGATATTCCGTAGGCTCTTACTTTATCAGGCGACAGTGCGGAACTGTATTTAACGCCTTCCGGAAGTCAAGGAAAATAGCATCTACCTGGGAGCCTGTATCTAATATTTTCTGGGTCTCCTGAACAAATAAAGCGAGTTGGGTCTCACAGCTTCGCTGTTTCCGGAATCCATGTTGATTCCTACATAGCAGATTCTGGGTTTCCAAAAACGACATGATACGCGAGCAAAAAACATGTTCTAAAATTCTACAACAGATCGACGTCAGAGATATAGGTCTATAGTTTTGCGCATCTGCTCGACGACCCTTCTTGAAGACTGGGACTACCTGTGTTCTTTTCCAATCATTTGGAACCTTCCGTTCCTCTAGAGACTTGCGGTACACGGCTGTTAGAAGGGGGGCAAGTTCTTTCGCGTACTCTGTGTAAAATCGAATTGGTATCCCGTCAGGTCCAGTGGACTTTCCCCTGTTGAGTGATTCCAGTTGCTTTTCTATTCCTTGGACACTTATTTCGATGTCAGCCATTTTTCGTTTGTGCGTACGCGTACTTGGAGACAGTGTTTGCGCAGAAATCGCCGACATAGTGTAACGGGGGCGGAATAAGGGGAACCAGCCCGCGTTCGCCGAGGCAGATGGGAAACCGCTTTAAAAACTATCCACAGGCTGGCCGGCACACCGGACCTCGACACTGATCCACCAGGCGGAATCGTGCCGAGGACCGGTACACCTTCCGGCTCGGGAAGTAGTGCGTTAGCCCGCACGGCTAGCCGGGTGGGCTCGTGTCTGACTAACTCCGGCATGTTTGAGAACCAAATTTCGTTGATGAAAGAGATTCTTTCAGAGTTTCTTACCTCACCTGGAAGTCAAAATTCCTAAAAATTACAAAGTTCAACCTCAAACTGAAGAATGTAATTTCAAAAATTTCACGGGTCGATCCCCGTGTTCCGCTAAGGCAGTATACCGAGTCTACGTAAAAGCTGTGAAATTTTTAGAAAGACGGCACTCGCTTCAGTTGTTCATAATATCAAAGACATTACTACTCAGTAAAACGTTTAACTGTACCACCCACACGGAGCGAGGTGGCGGAGTGTTTAGCACACTGGACTCGCACTCGGAATTACGACGGTTCAACCCCCTCGTCCGGCCATCCTGATTTAGGTTTTCCGTGATTTCCCTAAATCGCTTTAAGCAAATTCTGGGATGCTTCCTTTGAAAGGGTACGGCCGACTTCCTTCCCCATCCTTCACTAATCCGATGAGACCGATGACCTCACTGTTTGGTCTCTTACCCTTACCCGGTGCGGATGCCAAATACTCGAAGCAGTATACTCGTCCAGTATGCGGTCTCCTTTATAGATGAACAACATTTTCCTAAAATTCTCTCAACAAACTGAAGCCGACCATTCGCCTTCCCTACCACAATCCCGACATGCTCGTTCCATTTCATATAGCTTCGCAGCGTTACATCTGTATGTTTATACGACGTGACTGTGTGAAGCAGGACACTACTACTACTGTATCTGAACATTACACGTTCGTTTCTCCTACTCATCATTTTTCTACGTTAAGAGCCACCTGTCATCCATCACACCAATCAGAAAGTTTGTCTAGGTTAATTTGTATCTACCTTCTGTCACTTGTCTTCGACGCTTTCCCGTACACAACAGCATCATCAGCGAACGGCCGCAGATTGCCGCTCACCCTGCGAGATGATTTATATACGTGGGTAGTTCAATAAGTAATGCAACACATTTTTTTTCTGAAACAGGGGTTGTTTTATTCAGCATTGAAACACACCAGGTTATTCCCCAATCTTTTAGCTACACAACACTATTTTTCAACGTAATCTCCATTCAATGCTACGGCCTTATGCCACCTTGAAATGAGGGCCTGTATGCCTGCACGGTACCATTCCACTAGTCGATGTCGGAGCCAACGTCGTACTGCATCAATAACTTCTTCATCATCCGCGTAGTGCCTCCCACGGATTGCGTCCTTCATTGGGCCAAACATATGGAAATCCGACGGTGCGAGATCGGGGCTGTAGGGTGCATGAGGAAGAACAGTCCACTGAAGTTTTGTGAGCTCTTCTCGGGTGCGAAGACTTGTGTGAGGTCTTGCGTTGTCATGAAGAAGGAGAAGTTCGTTCAGATTTTTGTGCCTACGAACACGCTGAAGTCGTTTCTTCAATTTCTGAAGAGTAGCACAATACACTTCGGGGTTGATCGTTTGACCATGGGGAAGGACATCGAACAGAATAACCCCTTCAGCGTCCCAGAAGACTGTAACCATGACTTTACCGGCTGAGGGTATGGCTTTAAACTTTTTCTTGGTAGGGGAGTGGGTGTGGCGCCACTCCATTGATTGCCGTTTTGTTTCAGGTTCGAAGTGATGAACCCATGTTTCATCGCCTGTAACAATCTTTGACAAGAAATTGTCACCCTCAGCCACATGACGAGCAAGCAATTCCGCACAGATGGTTCTCCTTTGCTCTTTATGGTGTTCGGTTAGACACCGAGGGACCCAGCGGGAACAAACCTTTGAATATCCCAACTGGTGAACAATTGTGACAGCACTACCAACAGAGATGTCAAGTTGAGCACTGAGTTGTTTGATGGTGATCCGTCGATCATCTCGAACGAGTGTGTTCGCACGCTCCGCCATTGCAGGAGTCACAGCTGTGCACGGCCGGCCCGCACGCGGGAGATCAGTCAGTCTTGCTTGACCTTGCGGCGATGATGACACACGATTTGCCCAACTCACCGTGCTTTTGTCCACTGCCAGATCACCGTAGACATTCTGCAAGCGCCTATGAATATCTGAGATGCCCTGGTTTCCTGCCAAAAGAAACTCGATCACTGCCCCTTGTTTGCAAAGCACATCCGTTACAGACGCCCTTTTAACAGCTCCGTACAGCGTTGCCACCTGTCAGAAGTCAATGAAACTATACGAGACGAAGCGGGAATGTTTGAAAATATTCCACAAGAAATTTCCGATTTTTTCAACCAAAATTGGCCGAGAAAAAAAATGTGTTGCATTACTTATTGAACTGCCCTCGTACATACAAAATAACAACGGTCATATCATACTTCCCTGGGGCACTCCTGATGTTACCCCTGCGCCCGACGAACACCCGCCGTCGAGGAAAACAGACTGGGTTCTGTTACTTCAGAAGTCTCCAAGCTACTCACATACACTATGTGATCAAAAGTATCCGGACACCTGGCTGAAAATTAAGCACTCCATCCATAATGCTGGAATTCAGTATGGTGTTGGCCCAACCTTAGTCTTGATGACAGCTTCCACTCACGCAGCCATATGTTCAGTCAGGTGCTGGCAGGTTTCTTGGGAATGGCAGCCCATTCTACACGGAGTCCAGCTCTGAGGAGAGGCATCGATGTCGGTCGGCGGGGCGTGGCGCGAAGTCGACTTTCCAAAACATCCCAAACGTGTTCTATACGGTTTAAGTCAGGACTCTGTGCGGGCTAGTCCATTACAGGGATGTTATTCTCGTGTAACAACTCTGCCACAGGCCGTGCATTATGAAAAGGTGATCTGTCGTTTTCAAAGGTACAGTCACCATCCCAGAATTGCTCTTCAACAGTGAGAAGCAAGAGGGTACTTAAAACATCAATGTAGGCCTATGCTGTGATAGTGCCACGCAAAACAAAAATGGGATGCTAGCCCCCTTCCATGAAAAATACGACCACACTGTAACACCACCGCCTCCGAATTTTACTGTTGGCACTACACACGTTGGCAGATTACGTGCACCGGGCATTCGCCAAACCCACACCCTACCATCGGATCGCCACATTGTGTACCGTGATTCGTCACTCCACACAACGTTCTTCCACTGTCCAGTCGTCCAATGTTTACACTCCTTACATCAAGCGAGGCGTCGTTAGGTATTTACTGCCGCAATGTGTGGCTTATGAGCAGCCGCTCGACCATGAAATCCATGTTTTCTCACCTGCCGCCTAACTGTCATAGTACTTGCAGTGAATCCTGCTGCAGTTGCGAATTCCTGTTTGATGATCTAAATAGATGTCTGCCTATTACGCATTACGACCCTCTTCAACTGTCGGCGGTCTCTGTCCGTCAACAGACGACTGTACGCTTTTGTGCTGTACACGTCCCTTCACGTTTCCAATTCACTATCACATCGGAAACAGTGGACCTAGGGATGTTTAGGAGTGTGGAAGTCTGGCGTACAAACATATGACACAAGTGACACCCAATCACCTGACCATGTTCGTAGTCCATGAGGTCCACGGAGCAAACCATTCTGCTCTCTCACGATGTCTAATGACTACTGAGGTTGCTGATATGGAGTACCTGGCAGTAGGTAGCAGTACAATGCACCTAATATGAAAAACGTATGTTTTTGGGGGTGTATCTAGAAGCCTTTTCCGGGTGCACGTACCTTCGTTAACAGCCTGCAGAGGGTTACCGCGTGGAATGCTTTTCGGATACCTAGAAAAATGGCCCTTCATCCATATTTCGCATTGTATCATGTGAGAAAAGAGCAAACTGATTTTCGGACGAGCGATGCTTTCTAAGACCGTACTGATTCGTGGACATGAGCTTCTCGGTCTCTAGAAAATTTATTACATTCGATCTCATAATACGATCTAGAATTCCGCAGCAAATCGATATTGGACTGCGTTTATTTCGGTCGCTTGGCATTTCCCACTGGTCGACAGATTTGTGATAAATGCAAACTAAGCAAAGGTCCAATGGCCCCTAGAGTACATTTTGTAAAGCCAAATTGAAATTCCATCCGAACGTGGGCGACTTCTTTGAATATGTGAATTAAACGGCTGTATCTTTTATTTATATTGATTCAGAAGCTTAAATTTCTTACACCGCCAAGGAACCCTAGACCTTACTATGTGACATAAATCTGAACTTAATACGTCAGCCTGTTCCTGAGAAAACGAAAAGGCTTTTCGTGTTACATAATTTCAGCTTAAAGTTTGAGGATATTTTATTTCACTTGTATTGCGAAACTTCGCTTCTTGCGAAAAATCGTAGACGTGACATAAATTTCAGCATGATACGTCTTCTCGTTACTGGCAAAAATATTTTTAACAGACAGACAGACAACAAACTCATCATATACGGGTTCCGTCCTTGGTCGTGCGGTTCTAGGCGCTGCAGTCCGGAACCGCGGGACTGCTACGGTCGCAGGTTCGAATCCTGCCTCGGGCATGGATGTGTGTGATGTCCTTAGGTTAGTTAGGTTCAAGTAGTTCTAAGTTCTAGGGGACTGATGACCTCAGAAGTTAAGTCCCATAGTGCTCAGAGCCATTTTTTTTTTGTTCCGTCCTTACAGATTGAGGTACGGACCCCAAAAAGCAATTTTTCTTAGGAAGAAAATGATGAATGTGAGGGTAAACTAAGACGCCGAGACGGGGAAACCCCCTTAAGATCAAACTGTGGTGGCTACTTGCCTGCTAGACCATTCGAAATGCGTGTCCGATCCGCGTGTCATTGACGCGGCCACGGTGTGCCAGAGACAGGGCGAATGGCCTTCGTACAGCTCGGCGGAAATTCCAGGAAATGACGGACATGACCTCGTTTGATGACACAGTCTCTCTCGCGGCTTGCTCAGGTAATCGTCATCCCCTCTGGTGCGTGACGTCCGCGAAATTGCAATATGCACAAATGGTAAAAATGGCTCTGAGCAGTATGGGACTTAACTTCTGAGGTCATCAGTCCCATAGAACTTAGAACTACTTAAACCTAACTAACCTAAGGACATCACACACATCCATGCCCGCGGCAGGATTCGAACCTGCGACCATAGCGGTCGCTCGGTTTCAGACTGTAGCGCCTAGAACCGCTTGGCCACTTCGGCGGCTGCAATACGCACAGGCACGATGCTTTTCCGTAGGCTCCGAACTGTTTTGTGACATACCTGACCGCCATGCTTTCTTATCGATGTGCAAGAGGCCACACGGGTTTTAATTATCGGAGTTGTCGGGGGCCCATACGCTTGGAAGCGAATAAGACCGAACCTCGTTTGTAGTTAATCGTGGGGAACGACAACAAAGAAACAAAAACAAAAAAACTTTCAATAGAACGAAAAATCAATCCATGTCGCAAATTTTTACTTTTAACTCATTCGATGACTAGTTACTGGCCGAGACCCCTTTTCAAATTACCATAAGAAAGTCGAAAACGGCGTTTCCGAAAATATTCATCGAATTAATAAAACTAAAAAGTTACAATTTGGACTGGTTTTTCGTTCTTGTGATCATCAGCAGTTGTTGACCCAAGTTACTCCAGCATGCTGGAAGTTAGTAAAAAAAAAAAAAAGAAAAAAAAGTGATTTTTCATGAGGTCATGCCTCGGGTTCTTACTGATCAGAGATATAAGTGGTGAATATTTTCGATGGCCCTTCACCTCGCGACGATTAATATACCCACCAGAAGAATGGGCATACTGCACATACCTGTAGTAGAGTGTCAAAATCTAAACATTACGCTTTTCCCCTAGCCCAGGTAAACTGAGAAAATGGGTTGGTTGTTTTGCATTAGGTGTCGCCTTGTGTGGAACTTAAGCATCTTATGGAAGCAGTATTACTTCATGAACGGCCACTGAGGAAACTCCGAAAAATCATAATTATTTGGTACAAAAAGTACCAGTTGTGAGGACGGTCACTTTTGTAATTACTATTAACAGCAAGCTGTCCAGATGTATCCAATATGTTAGTAAGAATATTTTAATTTTAATAATTAACAGCCTCGGTTACACAGTTTGCCTAGAATTTACCTAGGTTTCAGTCGGGATAACCCAACCTTCTTCAGAATAACAGTAACTACCGTTTGTTCATAGTGGACATCGTCAAGCTAAAGCTACAAATACATAAATTATCGTCAGACTATAAAACTTATCTGGAACTGACTCGGCCCCACTTCGCGACCGTGATGAGAAAAGCCATGAGTGCTGGACTGGAACTCAGTACAGTTCCAGTACAGCAGCACTCGTGCCTGCCGCATCGCGGTCGCGAAGTGGGGTGAGGTAGTTCCAGATAAGTTTTATAGTCTGACGATAATTTATGGGTTCAAAAATGGCTCTGAGCACTATGGGACTTAACTTCTGAGGTCGTCAGTCACCTAGAACTACTTAAACCTAACTAACCTAAGGACATCACATACATCCGTGCCCGAGGCAGGATTCGCACCTGCTACCGTAGCGGTCGCGCGGTAGCAGACTGTAGCGCCTAGAACCCCGGCCGGCGATAATTTATGGATTTGTAGTTTTAGCTTGACGATGTCCACAATGGAAAGACGGTAGTTCCTGTTATTCTGAAGAAGGTTGGGTTATCCAGACTGAAACCTAGGTAAATTCTAGGCAAACAGTGCAACTGAGGCTGTCAATTATTAAAATTAATATTTACACAGTTCCTCACAGGGCCGCGAAATGTTGAAGATATCTTAAGATTATATTCTAGGGAAAGGTCGAAACCATTTTCGGTGTGATTATCCGTCAACGAGACCCAGAGGTGCAAACTCATCGTTTGTCTGCACCTAAGATATGCACGTGATTCCCGGTCTGAGGCGAAAATGTAGTTTTCAGTGGCGTAGGGAGCACATGGCAATAGTTTTAGGGACGCCTCAAGGGTTCTGAGGTCACCGAACTATGTTTTAGTCAGCATTCTTACGTCAATGCAGTGTCATTGTATAATGGACACTTCCAGCCGATGCAAATATGCCCGAAGTGATACTGCTGTGACACAAAATGGGCTAAAAAGGATATTAATATGATTGAATAAGTGAAAATGACTACCAAGATTTAAGTAAAACTGGAAAAAACTGCAAATTCAGTAAAATATTTACAACAATGGTAATCGCCAACTAAAAGAATATGGAGTTTCATCCACTCTTAGAAAACAAGGCCGAGATGGTTGGAAGAATGTGAAAAAGATCTTAGACAGATTGGTATCTCAGAGAGAGAAATTCCTGACAGGAATAAATTTAGAAGATTGGTGAACAACTACCAAGGATTTAAAATGTGTCAACATCCAAAAGACGCAGAGGACCTTTCTCGGAAGAGCATAAACAGGCACTTCTTGATGGCCTCAGAAGATACTGACAGGAAGTCAAAGCTGGAACAAGAACAAGTCCTAGGCAGTCCGTAGAGGCTCAACTCGGTAAAGAAAAAAAATTTATAACAGATTTACTTCAAATGGCTCTGAGCACTGTGGGACATCACATCTAAGGTCATCAGTCCCCTAGAACTCTGAACTACTTAAACCTAACTGACCTCAGCACATCACATACATTCATGCCCGAGCCAGGATTCGAACCTGCGACCGTAGCGGTCGCGCGCTTCCAGACTGAAGCGCCTAGAACCGCTCGGCCACTGCAGCCGGCAACAGTTTTACTATTTTAAGATAAAAATCATAAGCTTGGCGTTTTCGTTGAATTGCCATGGGTGACCAAAGTATCCGGAAAAAATGAAAAGCGAACGATTTTATGATAACCTTGTATTAAGCGTACTTATTTGTTGTTTACGTGTATTAAAGTACATAAATGACTCGATGTACATGAATAACCTTTCAAAACTTTACTGCCCTATAAAATTCATTTTATAAGGGCAACACGCCCTGTTTTAGCAGGGAAAAGAAGGGAACCAGAGGGGAAACAAATGTCCTGTCGGAGCACAAAAAAGGTAAGGATTGAGGCAGCTGGTCGCTCACTCTTGTCAGAGTCTTCTAAAGAGCAACGTATTCGCCCTTTCTGTGCTCCGACAGAGCATTTTCTGCTGATTAATTGTCGATAAAACGTTTGCCCAAACAAGAAAACAAAATTCTCCCCTGGAAATTACGTAAGCTTTCTGGAGGCGTTATTTTCATACATGCAGGAAACTGAGCATGTCCACCATGTAACACTTCGATGCAGTATGCTACACGAGTGCGTGTGAGCCGGCCGGTGTGGCCGAGCGGTTCAGTCTGGAACTGCGCGACCGCTACGGTCTCCTCGGGCATGGATGTGTGTGGTGTCTTTAGGTTAGTTAGGTTTAAGTAGTTCTGAGTTCTAGGGGACTGATGACCTCAGATGTTAAGTCCCATAGTGCTCAGAGCCAATTGAATCATTTGACTCCGCGTGACGTATCACTATGGCCACGTACGAGCGAATATTGTGATCTCCTCGACAACCACGAGTCGGGAAATTAGGGGAATCAGACAGACGTTCTTTCGGTCTTAATCGTCGCAGAAGTCCAATACGGGCCAGCTCATCGAAACGAAATCGTTGGCCAACCAGCGGCGAACACTTTGCTACGACTGGCTAGCGGGAGGAAGGGGGATGGGTAAGGGAAGTGGGGGGGGGGGGGGTATTCCGACCCGATAAAACCGGAACGGCCCATAAACCGCGCTCAGTCCCGACAGGGGTGTTCGTTGACCTCTTCTCTCCTCTTTCCTCCTCCCCTCCCCCACTCCTGTCCCATTCCCTCTCTGTATCCTCTCCTACCCTCTCCTTTCCCCCCACACGCAACACTTTCACCATCACACGGGGTAGCCCAGTTCCTTCAGTAGGACGTGGAGAGGGGGGGGGGGGGGGGGGGGAACATTAAAAATAATTTGCAGCGGCCGTAAAACTGCAGCGACAAAGCTGGCTCCACTTTGCGCGGTGGCTATCTCAGTTACGGGAGGCGATTCCTGTCTGTCCCCATACCCACACACGGCCGCCGCAGTGGAGATAGGCCAGGGTCCCGAGCTAACACGTGTAGCGGTTCCTCGGAGCTCCACGGGAGTCCTGAAGTTTCACCCTCGATTGTATCGACGTTGCGGGGTCGTTACCGGCGCGTTATATACGCGGCTCGGTAATTCCGCCGGAATCGTTTTATTCACTGTTAATGGCTTCTGGATGGTCCCTGGATCAGCCGGAACGCTTAATGGCTGTAAAGGATTCGCCGCGGGTGAGCGGTGGGGCAGATAGGAGCCGTCACGTACCAACTGGGAAACACGAATTTCCCCTCTTCACTTTAGTCTGCCACCGTGCTATTGCTGAGCGGCACCTGCAAACAGCGGATAAAAATTGTGGGACAATAACAAAATGATACCGCCGCGCACAATCCCGTATGGAAGACACAGGCACAGGCATCTTACGGCAAGTTGAAAAAGAGAGAGTGAGCGAGAGAGAAGTGATATGTACGTGTGTACGATCAACGCTTTCCCTCAAAAATATTTCTCTTCTTCATATCTCCTCTGCGTTACCACAGATGACGTGTCAATCGCTCAAATG
The DNA here is from genome assembly GCF_023864345.2 of Schistocerca serialis cubense. Classification (NCBI taxonomy): domain Eukaryota; kingdom Metazoa; phylum Arthropoda; class Insecta; order Orthoptera; family Acrididae; genus Schistocerca; species Schistocerca serialis. The sequence continues at coordinate 95,689,929 of NC_064649.1, forward strand.
GCTCTGAGCGCCATGGGACTTAACGTCTGAGGTCATCAGTCTCCTAGAACTTAGAACTACTTAAACCTATGTAACCTAAGGAAATGATACACATTCATGCCCGACGCAGGATCCGAACCTGCGACCTTAGCGGTCGCGCGGTTCCAGACTGAAGCGCCCAGAACTGCTAGGCCACAAAGGCCGGCGACGTGTCAATGATCTCATGTGCACTAAGATTTCAGTACACGCGAGGGGCCTATTTGCTTCCACCGCCCTGTGTGGAATGCTTATGTTCTAACAAATGTTCACCAACCTGCAGTCTTCTATAGCTGTCACCAGCGCAGAAAACAGCACGTATGTCGTGAATCCGTACTCTTGAGGGTGTAGGAAACTCCTAGCGTGGAACTGTTGTTTCAGAAATGATTAATTTCCAATCACTTTGTTTCTGTGGGATGCCACTCGCTTTTTACTAGCAGAACACGAGAAACTGCACAGTCAAATTCTTTTTTAGAGTAAAAAATTGTTTCTATCCTTCCACAAATTAATGAACTGCATCTTTCCCTAATTGGTATCACGCTGTACTCAACTACATGTCTGTCTTCCGACACTGCCAAATCAGCTCTCATTTACAAACTGGTTATTGTTAATTAAGTTTTAACTGATCCCACGGCAGACAACATATATGTGCTCCGAGACTGCCCGTCCAGTTATTATCAGACAGCCAAACCACTTCGCCAGCCATTCAGGTTAGGCGCGATCCGTAGATCAGCAAAGTGCTTCGTCTGCCTTTACGTTTTGCACCTGTTTATTGATTTGCTAGTTATTAATACTTGTGAAATAATGGAATGATAACACGCTATTGAGATGCTTTAATTTTGAATTAAAGGAAATACGCTGTTTAACATTTCAAATATTAATCGCAGAAAATTAGCATCTTGGCGTGCAACTTCCGAATGCAGCAACCAATCGCGGAGAAGGACAAAAAGTTAAGTGGTCTTTCTCAAGACACCCGTACCGAACAAACTATCTGTCATCGCTAGCTTACACCACATTGCGTCATCTTGCAACAGTTGCCTTCTGAACTGATCTACAGAGAGCTTCATGTAGCCGAATGTGATGGCTGCAAAGCCAGATATATTACAATCCCTGGCACAGAAAATCCAGTGAAAGAGTCGAAAACAAGCAAGCCGCCAGGTGCAGAAGGAATGGTTCAAATGGCTCTAAGCACTATAAACGTCTGAGGTCGTCAGTCCCTCAGACTTAGAACTACACTACTGGCCATTAAAATTTCTGTACCACGAAGATGACGTCCTACAGACGCGAAATTTAACGGACAGGAAGAAGATGCTGTGATATGCAAATGATTAGCTTTTCAGAGCATCCACACAAGGTTAGCGCCGGTGGCGACACCTACAACGTGCTGACATGAGGAAAGTTTCCAACCGATTTCTCATACACAAACAGCAGTTGACCGGCGTTGCCTGGTGAAATGCTGTTGTGAGGCCTCGTGTAAGGAGGAGAAATGCGTACCATCACGTTTTCGACCTTGATAAAGGCCGGATTGTAGCCTATCACGATTGCGGTTTATCGCATCGCGACATTGCTGCTCGCGTTGGTCGAGATCCAATGACTGTTAGCAGAATATGGAATCGGTGGGTTCAGGAGGCAGTCGAGATGACAGGCATCTTATCCGCATGGCTGTAACGGATCGCACAGACACGTCTCGATCCCTGAGTCAACAGATGGGGACGTTTGGAAGACAACAACCATCTGCACGAGCAGATCGACGACGCTTGCAGCAGCCTGGACTGTGAGCTCTGAGACCATGGCTGCGGTTACCCTTGACGCTGCATCACAGAAAGGAGCGCCTGCGATGGTGTACTCAACGACGAACGTGGGTGAACGAATCGCAAATCGTCATTTTTTCGGATGAATCCAGGTTCTGTTTACAACATCATGATGGTCGCCTCCGTGTTTGGCGACATGGCGGTGAACGCACATTGGAAGCGTGTATTCGTCATCGCCATCTGGCGTACACCCGGCGTGATGGTATTGGGTGCCATTGGTTACACGTCTCGGTCACCCCTTGTTCGCATTGACGGCACTTTGAACAGTGGACGTTACATTTCAGATGTGTTACGACCCGTGGCTCTACCCTTCATTCGACCCTGCGAAACCCTAAATTTCAGCAGGATAATGCACGACCGCATGTTGAGGTCCTATATGGTCCTTTCTGGATACATAAAATGTTCGACTGCTGCCCTGGCCAGCACATTCTCCAGATCTCTCACCAACTGAAAACGTCTGGTCAATGGTGGCCGAGCAACTGGCTCGTCACAATACGCCAGTCACTACTCTTGATGAACTGTGGTATCTTGTTGAAGCTGCATGGGCAGCTGTACCTGTACATGCCATTCAAGCTCTGTTTGACTCAATGCCCAGGCGTATCAAGGCCATTACTACTGCCAGAGGTGGTTGTTCTGGGTACTGATTTCTCAGGATCTATGCACCCAAATTGCGTGAAAATGTAATCACATGTCAGTTCTAGTATAATATATTTTTATCCAGTGAATACCCGTTTATCATCTGCATTTCTTGTCGGTGTAGCAATTTTAACGGCCAGTAGTGTAAATCGTGCCGTGCTTTGTGATCAGAGATTAGAGTTTCTTTGTGCTCATAAACTGTGTCTTTTCGTAAGTGATCTGTAGTCCAGTTTTGGAAGTGGTTTCGTGTAGTTTTGAAATAACGTCTTTTTTTCGTTTATACCTTTCGTGACAAGCGCCAAATCGCTTGCAAAAGCCAGGCATTGAATTTTTAGGTTTCCTATGGTTGTTATTATTATTATTATTATTATTATTATTATTATTTATGGCTGTTGGCAGACAGAAAGCGTTGTCAGCTTGAAGTGTTCCAGGTTCAGCCATTTCAGAAGTAAGGAGTTCGAGTCAGCCCGTGGATCATGAACGGATAGCCAAAGTGTTTAAGACGGCAGGTTGCGTATAGGGGGAAATTCGAGTTAGTGTCCTCACCCACTACAGATTTTCGTATGTTACTAGTAAATCCTGTAGCCGTAGTACAATAATTCGTTCTAAAATTCTATTAGACGCTATTGTTGTTGGTGGCAGATGGCGTGACTGCCGGGTGGTATCGGCTAATGTCTGATAGGTAATAGCCACAGAAAGGTTGGGAACGTCTGGTGAAAAGCTAAGTCCATCTGGTAAACAAGTCGTTCTTGGGAATTGTGAATGGCCTGAGTATTCTACCAATCAATGTGAACGCTCGCTCCTGTAGAAAACTGTCTTATGCTTGACAAAACAGGAGAAAGTTCTTTCGCACACTGCATGTAAAGTCGTGTGGGTGTCTCAATAGCTACAATCAAGAACACGCTTTCGAAGGAATCATAAAAACTGCAGGATGTCTGATACAGCGTATGTCATGATGCTGATTGCTCACTGCTGATGTAGCTCAGCGGTATGGAAAGGCTAGTTTCCACGAGCCGGTCTGCTGCAGTCTGCCTGTCAATTACAGCACAACGGTGTCAGCTCTCTATACATCTGTAGTTAGTGAGCTGTTAGCAAACCGGGCTGACGTCGGATCGTGTGAATTGTAGGCTGTAGATGCATCGGAGGTTCTTGCTAGAAATCGTAAACATTTCGTGTTACCGATATTCAACACGTCTGAACGAAACTACCTTTGATTTCGAAGTTCCCTTCGCGAAACCGCTATATCCATTGCGTAAAAGCGTATTAATTTGTAATGCGACTCTTGTAACAGTATTGCGCCAGCAGAAACTGTGCCATTAGATCAACTAAAAGAAGCGAATTCACTTTCTCTCATTCGTACGGAATACGACGCATGATTTATGCTTCACGACCGAAATTCTAGATTAATGGAAGTAATACACTCAAACAAATTGAAAGCCCGAGCTATCGCCGTATTAACGCCATTACTTAAAGTAGCGCGCCGACGTTAAACTACAGCCGGAAGATTCCGCCGGAGTCAGTTTTTGGCAACTCTGGGTCGTTCTGCGAGTAGCGATATATTTCAGGGAGACTCCCAATAAATCTGGCGCTAATGCCGACACCCTTGTTAATCTTTCTCGTTCAGCCATGCCGCAGTGAACACGCTATGTGTTAACGTCTGACGGGTCTAAATAACAGATAATAGTTTTGGGAACAGTTACTATAACGAATAAATTTCTAATACCCCTTTGTAAAGAGACGATCATGTGTTAATAGCTTTTAAACTATCGAGTCATCTTCTCTACTGAGGCTTATGTACGCGACACATTGAAAAAGTAACGGGAAAGTTTTAGTTTCCCGTTTTGTGTTAGTGCGATTCGCGTGTTTTATATTTTTTTTCTTTCGTTTTTGTGCTGGGTAACACCTCTGAGAATAGCTGTATCGCGTCAACTATATCGGACAGTTAGTCTATTGTCACTTATTGTCGAATAGGTTATATGTGCTTTGGTAGTATAGGCTATTATTGTTTTAGTAGAGAAGTTGATCGGTGAATTTGTATTACTTTTTCCATAAGACCAAAATAAAGTTCAACAAACTTTCAGAGATATTAAATTTCACTTTTCTCGAATTGGCTATTAGTATACAACGGTTTAGGCATTGTGCAAGGGCTAATCCGTAAAGACTGGATTAATTTTTTCTTCACATATGTTTATAACTCCATTTCAATGTTTAAATGATATTTTTCAACGTACTCCCCTCCTGCTTGTTCGATACTGTTTAAGGTGGCGGAATAAATGAAGGTCAGATTCGCACCTTACATGAGGACGCCTAACTTGATTCGGTGGTTATGAGCAAATATGCCTATCAGTATGCAATGCAAAAAAGGGCTGAAACTCAGTCGATGGTGATTAACACGCCATTCTCATATAATGCATGTCTATGATCAGAAGGTGCAGCAAGCAGCGAGAGGCGTTTTAGTTTGGAATTCAGAGGAGCAAGAGGAGAGACAAGGCCGCGCCACGGGAGATACAGAGGAAACCACTTACAGGGGTGTCCCAAGCCAGGTCAGCGACCAACCGGGTGACTCAGAAGGGGACAGCGAGTAAACAGGCCATCTGAGGGAGGACAGGAAAGAAAGCTTTTAAAAACTGCGTTTGGATACGAACAAGACCAGTGACGCATTTTCGATCAGTTGTCCAGAGAGTGGTACACACATGAGGGACAATGTACACATTTTGTGTCTGGCGCTGGCACAAAACGTCCGATTGGCAGAAACGCACTAGGAAGGAATAAAGAGCCAAAGTTTTGACACAGTTTAATGGTAGGGCCCTTGTGATTGGAAGAGAGGATTTCCACAAAATAAGAGGTTGAAAAAAGCAGTGACATGAGGAATGAAAGAACCCAGGTGGGGAGATAGTTCGGCTATGAGATAGACAAGACAGAAATTTCTGAGGGACTCTTCTCTGAAATGGCGTCAAGTGCAGAACGGAGTGCATGACACACTGTACGAGCCAGAGGAACACTTTGTGAACACTGCGTTCACAGTGTTTGATATCCAGCTAGAAATTAGCTGTAGCATCGTTTAGCTTCAACTGTGGAGAAACGAACCAGCCAATTATTAACTGTTCTTGTGAGAACTGAGAGGGCATTATAATATGCACACTGCTCCAACCATGTATGTGTATATAGCCATAATCTAAGACTAGGCGTGAGTACAGGTTTTCTTGCATAACGAGAAACATAGGGAGAGTTTATGCTGAAAAAGTCAGCAAAGGTTTTAATTAGTTTTATAGGAATTTCAGAGGAGAGACCGGACTAGCAGATGACAGCTCATTGCAGCTTAAGGCAAACGCCGCTTGCAGAGGTGTAAACTTCTTGGTTCGCCAGCTTGCATCCACTGTAAACTCTAGCGACCTTGGGTAATCTTCTGCTCAATTTGTCGTATAACTAACCATCCACCGCGGACTTGATTGTCATCCTAAATATAGTACAGAACTTTGAACAGGAATCAGACGATTTATCGTAGTGCTGACAAACATCATAACGAAATCGTAAGAATAATTTTGTAAAGAAACATCTAGTTAAACTTTAATATTGTCGTGTTTAGGATAATTTAAGTTTTTGAGAGTTAATGTTTTTGTGTTTAGGATTATTTCACTTTTGATGTTGATGAGATGCGTTATACTAACAACTAACATTGTCACATGGTAAACTGTGTAAAAGCGTGTATTTCTATGCTAATATTGAGACATTAAACATGTCATTTCAACTTACACAGTTGTCTACAGCCAAAGAGTAAGAAAAACCGAATATATCACATTACACTGTCTCTGCCAGCCCTCAAACACATAGTGCAGGCTATTGTTTGCCAGGACCTTGAGAATCGCCTCACTTTTCTAAGCGCTGCTTCAGAGATCTCAAGTCGAATGTCCTGAAGCTTTGCCCTTAGTAATGGGAATGGGTACAAGATCAGGGCTATGAGGTGGATGTGGTACAAGTGTAATACTGATATGATCAGAAGCTGCATAACTTGATCTGCGACGTGAGGCAATGCATTGTCATGATGAAGTTGCCACCCAGGCCGAGAAAGTTCTGATCGTTTCCTTGCTATGTGCTTCCTCGATTTCGCCAATCTGACGAGTAGCATGCTGCTTCGACATCAGTGTGAGGGGGAACTGCATGCTGGTAAATCATTCCATCACAGTCAAAAAATGTGACCACCATCACTGTCCCTGTAGATGGAACAACTTTCGCCTTTCTTTGGTGTTGCAGAACCTGGCAATTTTTATAGTGCGCTGGCGCGTTTTCCTTCAGAATCATAATGATACAGCCGTGACTCATCGCCGGTGATGGTCGATTACAGAAAACTCATCCCCTCCGCAGACGCAGTATGTCGCTGCTTTTCTCCATTTGCACAGCCTTTTGTTCGGAAGTTCAAATGGTTCAAATGGCTCTGAGCACTATGGGACTTAGCATCACAGGTCATCAGTCCCCTAGAACTTAGAAATATTTAAACCTAACTAACCTAAGGACATCATACACATCCATGCCCGAGGCAGGATTCGAACCTGCGACCGTAGCGGTCACGCGGTTCCAGACTGAAGCGCCTTTAACCGCACGGCCACTCCGGCCGGCTGTTCGGAAGTCAACAGATGTAGCACCCACTGGGTCATATGGAGATGATCGTGCATAATCGTAAAGGCACTACCATACGAAATTCTCAGTACTGCACTGAGTTTACGTGCTGCATTTCACCGATTCTCACGGACAATCATAGCACCTGTGTTGGTATTGATTTCAGTCGCAGCAGAAGCCGAATAATTTGTCCCATCTTGCCTGACACAGTCAAGTCGCCTTATCTGAAGTCCATGAAGCGTCTGAACAGTGTTGCGCGAGGTAGTGCAGCTCCGTCGCATACCTGTTACTGCTTATCGGAAGTTCTGACTGGCTGTCTGGTCTAAAAGATCACAGACTTTTTTTTATTGCGCCGTACTGTTAATTTCGCATCACCTCCATCGTTTAGTATGCGAAGTGCCAAGGGCCTCCTCTAAATAGAGCACTACTACTAACATAACAATGCGAAATACCTGCCACCTATGGACGTTATACATAAAAACTCGCCCTTTTAAGATATTCATGGTACAGATAGGAAACCATGACGGAAGCTATAGCAAAAAATCAGTCCCAGTCTTTGTTGGTGAGAACTCTTATAGGCACTCAGAAGGGGGCCGTGTCGATGTTGAAGATGTCGAGCGTCCTGGATGGCCCGGCACCATCATGAGCCGATGAAATCGTAGAAAAGATGAAATAGATGATGCTCTAGCTGTGCCTGAATTTTCAGTAAACAAAACGCACTGATGATGGCACAGAGGTGGTGAAACATGTTTGGAGAAAAATAAAAAAATAAAAAAAACAGAGGGTTTTTGCAGAAGGCAGAACCTATATCCTACTGCAGACAAGGAAAGAAAGACAAGAGCTGCAGACCCAAAAGATGAATACTACCCGGATATCTCTGTTGAAATGCTAGAACATGAGCAGCAGTCGTTCCATACTACACTGGAAGTGGGTATTGCCGCTGCGGGTGGTCATTTTGAGCACAGCCTGTGATGATCAATTCCCTCGTTACTGGTCACAATCCACATAACTGGTTTATGCCCTTGGGGGAACTTTGCAAAAAAACGATGTATCGTGCACGACTCTGACTAGAATCCTGCAAGAAACACCACTGACATACTAATTTACCCTCCTTTTAGCTTTTTAATGACAACAGGCATTCTTTCATTTAAAAATGTGTACGCTCGCACAAAAAAATACAGTTTCTATGTATATTATTGCAATCTGTTTATTGTCTGTAACACTTCGAGCCCCCAACCGGTAATTCATTCTGTGATAACCTGACATCAATAACACTTCCCATTTTCGCAACATTTGCGACGCTAGTTTAAGATGATGTATTATATTGTATTGTATTGTATGTTAACCGGGGGCCTAGAAACGGCGGAGAGGCTCCGTCCCCGCCGCAGCCCCAGTGGTCCACAACCCAACGACGACTACCGCAGTCCACTTCACCCCTCCGCCACTCCAAACCGAACCACTCTTTCAGGTTTATTGTGCGGTTCGGCCCCCAGTGGAATCCCGCCCCCTCCCCTCCCCCCCCCCCCCCCCCCCGGGCACGTCTCATACCAGACGAGTGTAACCCCCATGTTTGCGTAGTAGAGTAATCATGGTGTACGCCTAAGTCGAGAACTTGTTTGCGCAGCAATCACCGACATAGTGTAGCTGAGGCGGAATAGGGGGAACCAGCCCGCATTCGCCGAGGCAGATGGAAAACCGCCTAAAAACCATCCACAAACTTGCCGGCTCAGCGGACCTCGACACAAGTCCGCCGGGCTGATTCGTGCCGGGGACCAGGAGGAGCTCCTTCCCAATCCGGAAAGCCGTGCATTAGACCGCACGGCTCACCGGGCGGGCCAAGATGATATATACTCGCTCTTCTTTCTGTTCTGGTACGGTTTACTTCTAATAGACTGCCGACTAACGTCACGAGTTTGCAGTTAAACGCTCAGTGGCAGAGAAGGGCGAGTCGAATCGTCCAACGTACAGGCGCACCGAGCTCGGAGGTGACGTCATTAGACCCTTTCGCGAGTTTGAAGCGAGTATACAGACCTCATTTCTCGTCTGTAGTCACCTACTGCCGCGCCAGGGGAAAGGGCTGGTGAAAGGCGGCGCCTCTGCTCACGTATCTATTTGGGAGCCCGCATGATTTCGATGCTTCGCCCGAAGATGAGAGCGATAGTTGTCGAAACGTCGCGGAATTTCAACGTAGCCGCCCGGGTGGAAGCCCGAGAAGACTTCTTCGTCACTCTCGTTGCTGTTTGCTAAACTAGACCCGGCACTTAGTTAGTCCTCTGACAACCACAAGTTACACGGGACGTGGGTTGCAGGGCGCCAGCATGGCAGCGACGACCTGCCGCTGCGCCGTGTGTTGTTTTTCGGCGCGGGGTATAGTTTGCGATGACGCGGACACACAGTTTACATTACTCGCGCCTGACAGTCAAATTGGATTCGGCCGGCTTAGCGCGTGTGTAAGTCCATATCCCGGCGTGGCGGCTGCGGCGCGCAGTAAGCCGTATTTATCGCCGTCTGTCGCTATCCGTTATGTCCCGCGCGCGGATATACTCCCCGGCCTGGCCTGGCCTTCCCTCTCCCCCTCCCCTCCTCTCCCCTCCCCTTACCGGCTCCTTTCTTTTTATCCCCTTCTGCTCTCCCGGTACACGCACGCCGCTTTCCTGTCGCACGCGGAACTTCCCGTCGCGGAAAAAGGAGCGAGCGGGCGGGGTTATAAAAACCCTCCGCCACTCGCCGTAAAAGTCATTTAACTCGGCCACTGCGGCGGCGCAGCCGCCGCCGCACCTCCGGAAGCGCGATGAATATTCGCGCACAGTGAATGACCGATGAACACACGTCACACCACCTGCACCCACGCTCACTCACACACACGCATGCACACAAGCCAAAGTCATTCCGTTGGTACGTGCGACGCGCTGCTGGTGTAAGCGAAAAAGAAAGAGAGATAGAGAAAGAAATAAAGAAAGAAAGAAAGAAAGAATTACGGAATTCGTAGCGCTCATTTAGCATTCATGGCAGGCTCCGCAAAGCAGAAACGAGATTAAGCTGGTGCCACCTCTAGCAGCGGAAACCAACCAACCAATCCCATCCCACACCCATTCCGTCCCAACCCACTTCAGTCCCTCAGGCGTCCCGCGTTCTCACATTCCTGGTCCGACCTCGATCCTGCGAGCGAAGTTCTCCTCATTCAGGGAACTTGTATTTCTCTCTCATTACACGCGTTGTAATGACTTCTACTTGTTTCCGTCGACTAACCATACATCGCCACCACCACTACTGCCTCCTCTTACATCTTCATCTACATCTGCCAACATGAGTAACATAGAAGTAAATATCCTCGGAGTAGTAAGCTACTTAAATCACTTAATAAAAGCAAGTCTTCTGGTCCAGACTGTATACCAATTAGGTTCCTTTCGGGGTGTGCTGATGCATTAGTTCCATACTTAACAATCATATACAACCGTTCGCTCGACGAAAGATACGTACCTAAAGACTGGAAGTTCCACAGGTCACACCAATATTCAAGAAAGGTAGTATGAGTAATTCACTAAATTACAGGCCCATATAGTTAACGTCGATATGTAGCAGGATTTTGGAACAAACACGGTCAAAGTGGGTTTGGAAAACATCGCTCCTGTGAAATACAACTAGCTCTTCATTCGCATGACGTGTTGAGTGCTACTGACAAGGGATTTAAGATCTATTCCGTATTTGTGGATTTCCGGAAGGCTTTCGACACTGTAACACACAAGCAGCTAGTAGTGAAATAGCGTGCTTATGGAATATCGTCTCAGTTATGTGACTGGATTTGTGATTTCCTGACAGAGAGGTCACAGTTCGTAGTAATTGACGGAATGTCATCGAGTAAAACAGAAGTGATTTCTGGCGTTCCTCAAGGTAGTGTTATAGGCCCTTTGTCTTCCAAATCGTTTATATAGATAAGGAACAGCAATCTGAACAGCCGTCTTCGGTTGTTTGCAGATGACGCTGTCGTTTATCGACTAATAAAGTCATCAGAAGATCAAAACAAACTGCAAAACGATTTATAAAAAATATCTGAATGGTGTGAAAAGTGGCGGTTGACACTAAATAACGAAAAGTGTGAGATCATCCACACGAGTGCTAAAAGGGGTCCATTAAACTTCGGTTACACGGTAAATCATTCATATCTAAAGGCCGTAAATTCAACTATATACGTAGGTATTGCAACTACGAAAAACTTAAATTGGAAGGAACACATAGAAAATGTTGTGAGGAACGCTAACCAAAGACTGCGTTTTATTGGCAGGACACTTAGAAAATGTAACAGACCTAGTAAGGAGACTGCTTACACTCTTTTAGAATACTGCTGCGCTATGTGGGATCCTTACCAGATAGGACTGACGGAGTACATCGAAAATGTTCAAAGAAAGGTAGCGTGTTTTTTATTATCGCGATATATGAGAGCGAGTGTCACAGAAATGATACAGGATTTGGGCTGGAAATCGTTGAACGAAAGGCGTTTTTCGTTGCGATGGAATCTCCTCACGAAATTCCGATTACCAACTTTCTCCTCCGAATGCGAAAATATTTTGTTGACACCGACCTACATAGGGCGGAACGATCACCACAATAAAATAAGGGAAATCAGACCTCGTACGGGAAGATATAGATGTTCATTCTTGCCGTGCGCTTTACGAGATTGGAATAATGGAGAATTGTGAAGGTGGTTCGATGAACTCTCTGCCAGGTACTTAAATGTGTTTTACAGAGTATCCATGTAGATGTAGATGCAGATCTTGCGAAAAAACAGGACACCCCAGAATATTAATCTAGCTACATATTACTGTGCTCATCCAATAAACGTCGAGGATAAGTCTCCTTTGATGTCTCATGTACGTAAGCGTGGAGGTAACTGAAACCAACTGTATTTGACTTTTCCCAGAATTAACGGAGAATTACGCTCACATGTGCAAGCAAGGCTCAGAACACCATAACGTGATGGATATTAACATTTGAATGAACGCGAATCATCACACATCTGCCAAAGTAGAAAGTTTCCCCCTACCACAGGACATCATCAAACTGGCTACTCCGTGATTCCCTGCTGCATAATGACCGACACAGCACAGTGCGCGTGTTCGCTCATAATATGATGACAGTTAACACGATAATTGCCATTAAAACAAGGCAGCATGCATATCCAGAAAATAAATGGCAATCGAAGTAAATATATGGTTCAAATGGCTCGAAACACTATGGGAGTTAACATCTGAGATCATCAGTCCCCTAGACTTAGAAGTACTTGAACCTAACTAACCTAAGGACACCACACACATCCATGTCCGAGGCAGGATTGGAACCTGCGACCGTAGCAGCAGCGCGGTTCCGGACTGAAGCGTCTAGAACCTCTCGGCCACAAAGGCCGGCAAAAGTAAATTTTTTTAAAAAATGGCCAGGTACAAGCAGGATTCGTGCAGAGAGGGTTCCGTATATATTTAATATTGCGAACAGGCACTTCAACCATATCGGGTCCTCGATCACTTTTAGCTATTTTTGACATTGATACTAGCAAGATATTGGCCCCCATGGGTTCCAATTCCAATTCGAGGATGTTTTAATTTCAGGTTTGATCACTGATAACAAATTACAGAAGAAATATTTTTTCGTACGATATGATTATACATTAACAATTTTCCGATATTTTTCCTTCACTGTTACTGAGAAACCTTTCTTCTCGCAGAGTCTTACGGTTCTACGTCTAGCGGATGTACCATATACATTTCAATGAGTGTGTTTGCGACTATCGGTATACAATGAACCGCCATAGAAACTGGTATAGGCATTCGTATTCAAATACAGAGACATGTAAACAGACGCTGCAGTAGGCAACACCTGTATAAGACAACAAGTGTCCGGCGCTGTTGTTGGAACGGTTACCGCTGCTGCAATGACAGCTTACCAAGATATGAAGTGAGTTTGAAGGTGGTGTTACAGTCGGTGCACGACCGATCTCCGAGGTAGGGATGAAGTGGGAATTTTCTCATACGACGATTTCACGACTGTACCGTGAACATCAGGAATCCAGTATAAGATCAAATCTCCGACATCGCTGCGGCCGGAAAAAGGTCCTTCCGCTGGCCATCGAACTCCCTATACATGAACATTATTGAGCAAATATGGGATGTTTTGCAGCGTGCTGTTCAGAAGAGATCTCTACTCCCTCGTACTCTTACGTATTTATGGGCAGCCCTGCAGGATTCATGGTGTCAGTTCCCTCCAGCTCTACTTCACGCATCAGTCGAGACCATGCCACCTCGTGTCGCGGCACATCTGCGTGCTCGCGGGGGCCCTGTACGATGTTAAGCAGGTGTACCAGTTTCCTTGGATCTTCAGTGTACGTGATATAAATGACCGAATCTTATGGTTGCATTGACTTAGAAGCTAATGTTTATTATACTATGAGGTGACTATTCGCTTAGCTCAAATGGTTCAAATGGCTCTGAGCACTGTGGGACTTAACATCTGAGGTCATCAGTCCCCTAGAAGTTAGTACTACTTAAACCTAAGTAACCTAAGGACATCACACACACCCATGCCCGGGGCAGGATTCGAACCTGTGACCGAACCAGTCCCGCGGTTCCGGACTGAACCGCTCGGCCACCGCGGCCGGTGAACTCGCGATGTCTGTATAATCCTCTCAATTAACGCCTGACGTATCACGACGTGATAACAGTTGTTAGCAGTTTATTATCACAAGTTTGAATTAGCCGGCCGAAGTGGCCGTGCGGTTAAAGGCGCTGCAGTCTGGAACCGCAAGACCGCTACGGTCGCAGGTTCGAATCCTGCCTCGGGCATGCATGTTTGTGATGTCCTTAGGTTAGTTAGGTTTAACTAGTTCTAATTTCTAGGGGACTAATGACCTCAGAAGTTGAGTCCCATAGTGCTCAGAGCCATTTGCACCATTTTTGAACCAAGTTTGAATCCATTGTTTCCCGTTCGATTACGGCTCTTCACTTTACAAAGCACCAAAGTCCGGAATACGAAAGTGCGTTAGTGTACACTCTAAGACAAAGGAAAGGACCACGAAGGAATTATCTTAATGACATAGAAATTGTAAATTAATGTACTCCGGGCGGAGAGGGGAGGGGGAAGGAAGATATCGCGCCAAATTCTGTACAATGGTAGTTAAAATCCCGAGCTACCGGAAGGCCCTGCCCTAATGTTACAAGAGTTCTGACTTGGGCGAGATCCGGTGGTCCTGCTGCCCATGTTAGCGCTTGGCAAGCACGAAGACAGCCAGTAGAAACCTTCGCCGCCTGCGGCCAGTCATTATCTTGCTGAAATGTAAGCCCAGGATGACCTGTCAGGAAGGGCAACGAAAAGGGGCGTAGAATATCGTTGATATACCGCTGTGCTGTGCGGACCTGCGGGTGGCAACTAAAGAGACCCCCTTATGAAATGAAATGGAAGAAATCTCAGACGAGCAGGCGTAGTTCTCGGGTCGTATGCCGGTCGACAGTCATATTGGTGTCACACAGCTGTCTGGCGCCTCTGCAGGCACGTCGTCGGCCTGTAATCTCATTGAACGTGGTGGAATTGACTCCAGCGATGAGATCTTCCAACTGTGCTCCGATGGCCAACGAAGACATGTTTGGCAATGCTCTGGACAAAGATGGAGTACCAACGTGAGTGTTGGCCGCCATACTGCCGACCATCAGTAATGATGGCCTGGGGCGCCATTTCACTTTGTATCAGGAGCCCTTTAGTTATCATCCGCGGGACCCTTACAACACAGCGGTTCCTCGTCGATATTTTACGCCTCACGTTGTTGCTCGGCTTACGTTTCAGCAGGATAACGCACTACGGCACACGGCGAGAGTTCCTACTGCCTGCTTCCTGCTTGCCACTCCCTGCCTTGCCCAGTAAATTCGCCTGATCTCTCCGCAGTTGAAAATGTTTGGAGCATTATGGACAGGGCTCTCCAAGGATTTTGACTATTTGACTATTTAACGCTCCAATTGGACAAAATTTGGTACGGTATCTCCCAGGAGGACACCCAACACGTGTATCAGTCAACGTTAAGCGCCGGCCGCTGTGGTCGAGCGGTTGTAGGCGCTTCAGTCCAGGACCGCGCTGCTGCTACAGTCGCAGGTTCGAATGCTGCCACGGGCATGGATGTGTGTTGTGTCCTTAGGTTACTTAGGTTTACGTAGTTCTAAGTCTAGGTCACTGATGACCTCAGATATTAAGTCCCATAGTGCTTAGAGCCAATTGAACCATTTGAACCAACGCTAGGCCGAGTAGCTGCTTACATAATGGTCACAGGTGGACTAGGAGTTATTGACTAGCTCAATTTCTGAAGTCCTTCCTCTTGAATAGACCATCCAATTTTTCTGAAACTGTGATCACTTGTTTATCTGTACATGTACATCACACCTACCGATATCCCTCCCACTCGAATAATTCCTTCGTGGTGCACAGTTTTTTTATTTCTTTTTTAATAAAGTGTGTGTGACAGTTACGAATTGGATGTTTGTCTTGCGGCAGCGGAACTGATGTCGGGAGAAAACTCAGACTTTCTCCATCTACTACTTGAGAATGAGAGCACTTGGCGACTTCGGAACAGTGTTTCAAACTTTTTCTTAACTTCTTCTCTGTTACATGCTCAATTTTGAGAGGTGACAACCGAGCTGTTAACGAATGGCTTCCAGCTACTATGAGTGATAGTCCGTACTGTGCACTGTACACTCACATTAATCACACAGTGATTCCCGCACCGTATGTTCAAGATTACTGAATGTCAGTTCGTGTCGAGGAAACGCATTACCGTACTTGAAGTTTGATTTCACAGTCCGTGGTACGCACTCCACAGTCGGCATTTTTTGCAATGAAAGCAGTGCATGTGTAGGCTTCAAGCGTTTTGGTGATCTACACATCATTAATTTTGAGACTGATGTGCTATCATTTCGGAATGAAAAGCAAAGTGATGCGTTTGGTTATTAGTTTCTTGGCTATGGTACACACCGAAATGAAAATGCGTATCACCGATAAAACAATTATTTAGCGTCGGTAAACGGCACAGACTCTTTATTGGTGATCTTTTATCGATCTATCCATATGTTTCTACAGCTGAATACGTCTCGCTCATCTTCATACCAAGTAGAACTATTCACAGTTTTATAAAAAACTACAACTTCACTCAATCGTGCCCAAGGAAAATAATTTCAAGTAGCGTATTTTTCAGTGCAAACAAACGTGAGAAAGAAGCAAACATAAATAGTAATTCCATTGATAATATCTCCGTCACGTAAACAGAAACAAAGTTGCACTAAGAAATAAAGTTACGTAGCTCATCCTAAAACAAATATTCCATCTTACCAAGAGAAGCAAGCAAAAAACTAGGAAAACAGAAAGCACAGGAAAAATGAAGAAAACCTATATCGTGCTATAGTGTTAGCTTCACAATCTACATGACTACTCTGCATTTAGGGCTGAACTGCCTGGCAGAGGGCTCATGTAAATGGTATACAAGTTGGAGCAGAAGACGTGCCCTTTTAAGTGATTTGACTTGCTTCGCTGTACCATGAGGATGTCTTCTTCTATGTGACTCATGTAAGATGATACGTTTGAAAATAAGACACCAGATTTCAAGCGATCTTATGTTGTAGAGGTAAGCGAATGTCATGCTAAATGAGAAGTAGCTTTTAATATGCGTAAATTTAAGTTAGTGAAACAAAGAACTTTCATTCAGAAGCACTTGACCACAAGTTGCTCGAGAGAATTGCCATACGCGAAAGGGTAAACTGATTTTAAACTGATTTCTATTTAATGGCTCAGGGAGAGAGAGATCCCCCTTTTAAAGGTAGAGCCAGGAATAGTGCAAAGACTGACGATTCTCAAAGAAGAAATAACGACTAAAAAATGGTTCAAATGGCTCTGAGCGCTATGGGACTTAACATCTATGGTCATCAGTCCCCTAGAACTTAGAACTACTTAAACCTAACTAACCTAAGGACATCACACAACACCCAGTCATCACAAGGCAGAGAAAATCCCTGACCCCGCCGGGAATCGAACCCGGGACCCGAGCGTGGGAAATAACGACTTAAGTTCAGTGTTATCCATTACGTTCAGCAAAACAGATAATGGCGGTCGCACACGATTTAGTCGCATATACCGCAGGTTCTCCGCGCAGTTAAGTTTTTTCGCTTATTTCTGATTCCCATTTCAGTCAATCAGATGTTCGTACCGCAAATGATACGCTGAAAAGACCGATATTCATACTTTTGGTAAAAGAGAACAAAAACTGCCTGATCTACTGTTGCCGAATCTGTCAGTATTCTGAAATACCGAGACAGCAGGATGCAGGGAGTGGACAAAAATGTGGAACAAGAAAGAAACACAACACACTAGCATGCCTGGTACGGAGTAGGAGAACAGATGGCATGGCATCCAGTCACCTCGGAATGGATAAATACGCGTCGTGCGTGGCTTTCAAGAGAATCTTGTATCTTTCATCCTAAAAACTAGTGGCAAATTCAGGTAACGATGTTGGGGGTGGGTAGCGATCACCCTCCTCTCCAATGTAGACCACAAAGGCTCAATATTATTGACATCTGGTGATAGTGGCGACGTGGAAGATGTTACAATTCATTCTCGTCGTCACAAAACCAACCGTGGACGATGCGAGCTGTGCAAACAGGGGCCTTGTCGTCTTGGCGAGCAAACACTGTACCACGGGATGGACTTGATGAGTCAAATGACCACATAATGCATTGCAGTAATGCGACGTTACAGAGTTGTCATGGGCCCATGGAATACCACCGTATGTGTGTCCCAGTCGTCACCGAAGCCCCGCAGTGTTCGCACTCGGCCAGAATATGGAAACACTGTCTGACTCATCCGACTAAATGACTTCCTCCCTCTGCTCCGTAGTCCGTGTTTTCTGGCTTCGGTACCACGTTTTCCTGTTACAGGCTTTTACGTCAGTGGTGAGTGGCTTCGGAATTCCTGTTCACCCTGCATTTCCATGTTATGGGGCTCCCTTTGTGTTGTGACTGTTACTCGACAGGCTTTCGGATCATGTTTTTCCGCTTATAAATGCGCATTGTAAATGCGTTGCCTCTAAAAACGACAAACACTTCGACTACATTGGTTACGGAAGCATTCCCCACTCATATAAGCATCAATAATAGTTCCATATCGGAATTCATTTATCTCTGACATAATGCACTCACAACTACACAGAACACTTACCTGGCTACGACTGACACTTGCACCGTATTGAGGATATTGCCCAGCTGCCATTCGTCGACACTTACAACAGTGCAACCTCAAGACCTGGCTTTCGTCTGCAATTGTATTCAATCACACATTTATCCCTATTTATCCATATTTTTGTCCAACATTTATACTTTTTTTTTTAATCTCTCATGCTTCGCACCTTCAAATTATCTCTCCTCTGCGATCGGTGTGCAGTATTTCGACATCTACGGTATATTTGTTGTTGTTCTGTCCAAAGGTGGTGTCTGTTTTGTGCAGTTTCATACTTGACTGACGTCCCTTCAGGCCGGCCGAAGTGGCCGTGCGGTTAAAGGCGCTGCAGTCTGGAACCGCAAGACCGCTACGGTCGCAGGTTCGAATCCTGCCTCGGGCATGGATGTTTGTGATGTCCTTAGGTTAGTTAAGTTTAACTAGTTCTAAGTTCTAGGGGACTAATGACCTCAGCAGTTGAGTCCCATAGTGCTCAGAGCCATTTGAACCATTTGAACGTCCCTTCAGAGTGGTTACGTACAAATGTAGTTGTTTTCTAGTCCGCCTCATCAGCTGATGTTCAGCGTGGCGGAATGCCACGCCAAGGGGCCCGGGTTCGATTCCCGGATGGGGCAGGACATTCTGTACGGTAAGGGACTGGATATTGTGTTGTCCTCATAATCATTTCATCTCCATCTCCGACACGCAACGCGCCCAGTGTGGCGTCGAATGCAGTAAGTGCTTGCCCTCGGCAGCCGAACTTCCCCGAATGGGGGACTCCCGGCCCAAAATGCCGTACACTCATTTCATTTCGCTGTTTCCTATGCGATACGAGCCACAAGTAAATTCTTACGTTCCACACTTACTCATTATGTACTGTGTGGCTTTGTAGTTAAACCACTTGTTGCCTACGGAAGCCGTGGTGTAGAAAATCAGCGATTAAATTTATGGTGCCCTACATTTTGCCTGTTCTGGATGGAACCAACAGCACATTCAATCTTTTCTTGACTAGAAGGTGGTACACTATTGTGAGACACATTCTGAAGAGCCAAAGAAACTGGTACACCTGCCTTAGACCGTGTAGCACCCCGTGAGGACGCAGAATTGCCGCAACACGACCTGGCATGGACTGGACTAGACTAATGTCTGAAATAGTGCTGGAGGGAACTGACACCATGAATCCTGTAGGACTGTCCACAAATACGCAAGAGAACGAGGCGTAGAGATCTATTCTGAACAGAACGTTGCAAGGCATCCGAGATACGCTCAATAATATTAATGGCCGGGGAGTTTGGTGGCCAGCGGAAGTGTTTAAACGCAGAAGAGTGTTCCCTGAGCCACTTTGTAGCAATTCTCGACGTGTGAGGTGTCGCGTTGTCCTGCTGGAATTGTCCTACTGTGTCGGAATGCACAATGGACATGAATGTATGGAGATGATCAGACGGGATGCTTACGTACGGGTGACCTGCCAGAGTAGTATCTAGACGTATCAGGTGTCCCATGTTACTCCAACTACACACACTTCACATCATTACAGAATCTTCACTAGCTTGAACAGCCCCCTGCTGACGTGCATGGATTCACGAGGTTGTATCCATACCCGTACTCGTTCATCCGTTCGATATAATTTGAAACGATACTCGTCCGACCAGGCAACGCGACTGCCTCCACTTGCTCCACTTGGGGGGCGTCTCTGTGGCGTTCCTCTGGATCCCAGGACACGCTGGTATCCGTGGAAACGAGGCGGCCGATATAGCGGCCAAGGCTGCAGTCTCTCTTCCTCAGCCTGCTGTTCGGATGGTTCCCTTCGCCGATCTACGGAGTGTTTTATGTCGTCGTGTGTTGCTCTTTTATGGCGCGCACGTTGATCTACACTTCCCAATATTAAATTGTGGGACGTCAAAGCCCTTCCCTGCGCTTGGACTTCTTCCTCCCGAACTCGTAGTCGGGAGGAAGTAATTTTAACTACACTCCGGACAGGGCACTGTCTTTTTAGCCATAGACATCTTTTAACTGGCGATCCTCCCCCACTCTGTCCCCACTGCTCCCCTATTTTACTCCGTTACGCGCCCGTCTACAGCTGTCGCCTGATATAGCTTCCATTTTAGCAGATGACACGCTCTCAGCCGATCGCATCCTCGAGTTTATTAGTGCCAGTGAGATGACGTCGATCATGATTTTCTAAGCTTTCCTTATGTCTTTTAGTTTCCCCACTTTTTGAGTTTCGCTCCCATTGCTGCTGATTTCCATTTTTTGCCCTTCCCCCCTTCTCTAAGCCACAGAAAGGGCGCTAATGACCGTAGCAGTTTTGCGCCCTAAAACCATAACAATAAAAAAACGTGGTTCCAGTCATCATCAGTCGAATGTCGGTGTTCACGGGCCCAGGCTTCGTGTCGTACAGTCATCAAGAGTATACGAGCGAGCCTTCGGCTCCGAATGACCGTATCGATGTTTCGTTGAATGGTTAGCACGCTGACACTTAAAGATGGCCCAGCATTGAAATCTCCAGCAGTTTGCGGAAGGGTTGCACTTCTGTCACATTGAACGATTCTCTGCAGTCGTTGGTTCCGTTGTTGCAGGATCTATTTCCCGGCCCTAGAGATGTCGGAGATTTGATGTTTTACCCGAATTCGTGATATTCATGTCACACTCGTGAAATGGTCGTCCGGAAAAATCCCCACTTCATCGCCACCTCGGATATTTTGTGTCCAATAGCCCTTGCGCCGACTTTAACACCACGTCGAAACTCACTCAAATCTTGATAAGCTGCCATTGTAGCAGCAGAAACCAATCTAACAACTGGCCCAGATACGCGTTGTCTTACATTGATGTTGCCGACTGCAGCGCCGTATTCTGCCTATTTACATATATCTGTATTATATCTGTATTTGAAATCGCATGCCTGTACCAATTTCTTTGGCGCTTCAGTGTGTTATAGTCTTTGCTATCTTATACTTCTTCCTCCAGAGTACGATATCTGTTATTTCGGGGTTCTGTTTTGAATATACTTACAGCCTGGTCACAAGTTAAAGTGGTTGTCAATCCCAACCATTCCATTATACCGAAAACTACGGCCTTAAACCTTGTCTAAATTACCGTAGTTTTGTATCATGTAGTAAACACCACCAGATTATAAACCTAATCCAATAAATAATTTTGTAGTTAACCTATAATTTATAGTGTCGTGAGCCGGCCGAAGTCGCCGTACGGTTCTAGGCGCTACAGTATGGAACCGCGCGACCGCTACGGTCGCAGGTTCGAATCGTGCCTCGGGCATGGATGTGTGCCGGCCGCGGTGGTCTTGCGGTTCTAGGCGCTGCAGTCCGGAACCGCGGGACTGCTACGGTCGCTGGTTCGAATCCTGCCTCAGGCATGGATGTGTGTGATGTCCTTAGGTTAGTTAGGTTTAGGTTGTTCTAAGTTCTAGGGGACTGATGACCTCAGATGTTAAGTCCCAGAGTGCTCCGAGCCATTTGAATCATTTTTTTATAATATCGTGGAAGTCTGACATCGTTGTGTAAGTTCCATGTTGTTTACTGAAAGTTCTTTGTGAAATTAAAAATACCACTTATACTTTTGAGGCTGTAGATTCTTTGTTTAGCACACTAGAACAGTTAAGTATAGCCTACGAAACAGTAACACTGGAAAATGAGCGTAATAACCCAAAACTTAAGTTACGAAAAGAAAGTTGCGAAACATAGGCCAAAGTGTTTTCTTGCCCAGTACGGTCAGTTTATCGATAGGCGCAGATAACATCATAGCGAGGACGATAAACGCTTCTAGCGACTATTTATCCTAGAGCTTGATTAGAAACTACATTATTATTGAAAGCACTTCTGCTACTAATAGGCTGCTAAAACAGCCATTGCCGTATCTTGCTGTCCAACGTCAGTTCCATCATTTTTCTCATTCGCAGAGTAGATAGATTTCGTAATCGTATCTGCATACTTATTTGACATGCAATTTAAACAGGGAAAACTGAGGCAGGAATAACTTCTGTCTAGAATAGGGGGACCGGCCGCTGTGGCCGAGCGGTTCTAGACGCTTCACCCCGGAACCGCGCTGCTGCTACGGTCGCAGGGTTCGAATCCTGCCTCGGGCATGGATATGTGTGATGTCCTTAGGTTAGTTAATTGTAAGTCTCGGAAACTGATGACCTGAGATGTTAAGTTCCATAGTGCTCAGAGCCATTTCAACCATTTAGAATAGCGGTATTACCTCATTGCATGCATTTTTCTTATACTATTAGAGAGAACTGTATTTATAGTATCTTTTACTTCATCTTGTTATCTTGCGAGTTTTTGCGCCTGTAAAGCTCTGCGTACCAAATGTCTCGATTTTACTTGCAATGATGCGTGTAGAGTGTAGAAAAGTAGAGTAAGGATGAGAGGTGGGAAGAAAGAGAGAGAGGGAGAGAGGAGTTGGAGGCGAGCAGAGAAAGTGAGAGATGGGTGGGAGGGGTCGCAGAACAGCGCATTATGACGGGCTGATCGATCGTTTGACGTTGGCAGCGGCTCCACAGCAACCGGAAGGTTTGAAGACCCGTGTCAGAGCTGGGTGTGATTGTCGCGTCTCCTGCTTTTCCAGGCGTACGCACAGTGGTCAGTGAGAACGACATCCGTATATGCCTTCTAGACACCATAGATTACGAATTTTATCTGGCTGCACAATTTTTCTTGTTTCCGCGTTACCAGCCGTTATGTGATTACTTGAAGAAAAGTAATCTATGTTACTTTGTAGTGAAACCATGGAATGCTCCATCAGACACGTAGGCTACTAGAAGGAAAATTTCTACGATAGTACACGTACGTGATACATCTCACTGGAATGAAACCGTTAATTGTGCTCCTTACCGGTCAATGTTAGCTGCAGTATTGCTTCAGACGTCTGCATGTGGTCTTTTAGGTGAGGTCAGTACTGTAACTATTTTAAGCAAGTTCCTTGGCGAAAAAAGGAGTCTTGTTGTATTTCTGTTGTAATAAAGATGTCAGAAATGTTTTTGATGTTAGGCTCTTCGAAGATGTAAGAATTCAGTTTTTCAGCAATCACTTTGATCGTTTGACACTGCTGCCAGTAAGGAACAATTGAGAGTTTGCGGAGTCTTGGATGGCGGACACAGGAATAACAATACAGCGCGGGATCGCAGTTGGTCTCATCACAGAGACGCGCAATGGGCAATTCGCCGGAGAAAATTGGTATATTCGATGCTTTAAGAAAGCAGAAAGAAACTATAATCCCGTGGGTACCTAATTGCTTCCCCTGTTTGTAGTTCGGTAGAATCGTTGTTAATGGTGAAAAATTAAATTACCTTCCATTACAATTGGAAGTGTTTTTTGCAACAAAGCGACATCGTGACAAAAGTATAAGTGAGAGAAGAAGATGAGGTCAGATATAGCTTGAATGACCTAAAAACCCTGAGACTAAGCTATTAAATTACAAAGAGTGATAAAAAAATGTAATTTACTTGACCTATATTATTTCTTAATCTTTTCAGAATTTTAATTCAAATTTAAACTGTCGTCTAACTTTCTGTACTGACTCTCTTCCTAAGGGTTGTCGATACAATGAATACATCACCAGTGTTGTATCCGTTGATTTGCTGACTGAGTTTGGTGGCTGGTTCAAATGGCTCTGAGCACTATGGGACTCAACTGCTGTGGTCATCAGTCCCCTAGAACTTAGAACTACTTAAACCTAACTAACCTAAGGACATCACACACATCCATGCCCGAGGCAGGATTCGAACCTGCGACCGTAGCGGTCGTGCGGTTCCAGACTGTAGCGCCGTTAACCGCTCGGCCACTCCGGCCGGCTGAGTTTGGTGTATGTGTGTGAGTGGTTTACTTTCCCTTACGTAATGAAGACTGTAAAGCTTTTCAGAAAACGACACAATAATTACTTGAAATATGTTATTTACAATTTTGTCTGCTGTTTATTCTACAACGCTATACGGACTCTCATATGGTGAGAGGTGCTAACACTTGATCCCACTTGGAACATCGTCGAGCGTAATTGTTTTGTGGTCCAGGTGCTACTGTGGGCGGAGGCCATGACGTCGCATTGTCGCTCTGACCTACAAATCTTGCAACACGGTACACGCATGTGTCAATGTTATCGTCACACCGTACTACATTCGGGAGTGCTTTCGATCCTGGCTTCATTTTTGTGGATGACAGTGCACGACAGCATCGAACCTTGGGGGCGAGCATGGGAACACGTCGGAGGGCATGCTTCGCCGTCCGTGGTTATCACACGCCCCATCCGGAACCAAGTCCCACCTTTTTTAACTTTCAGGACACCATCATAAATCCTGGTGACTTGAGAGTAGCTACTGTCTTTGAACAGAAGTGTCATTTCTCTACATCTCATTACGAATTTCTTTCAGTTACCATCTCTACTACACTGTATCAGATTTTTCTATGTATGGTCGAAGTTTCATCTACCAATGTTACCCAGCAGTGAAACATCATGCGAAAGTTACTTCCGACATTAAATTTAAAACTCTCTTCTTACATCTTTAGACGTTCTTCCTCTGATGTTTCTGATTTCGTTTTTGCGATGGGTAGCTGGAGGCAATCGAAGAGCTTTTTGCATCTTTCTTCTTCCGCTCGGTGTTGACGGAAATCGGCGTTTGTTTCCCGTTAGAAAATATGTGAATTTACCGGGTGATCAAAAAGCCAGTATAAATTTGAAAACTGAATAAATCACAGAATAATGTAGATAGAGAGGTACAAATTGACACACATGCTTGGAATGACATGGGGTTTTATTAGAACAAAAAAGAAATACAAAAGTTCAAAAAATGTCCGACAGATGGCGCTTCATCTGATCAGAATAGCAATAATTAGCATAACAAAGTAAGACAAAGCAAAGACGATGTTCTTTACGGGAAATGCTCAAAATGTCCACCATCATTCTTCAACAATAGCTGTAGTCGAGGAATAATGTTGTGAACAGCACTGTAAAGCACGTCCGGAGTTATGGTGAGGCATTGGCGTCGGATGTTGTCTTTCAGCATCCCTAGAGATGTCGGTCGATCACGATACACTTGCGACTTCAGGTAACCCCAAAGCCAATAATCGCACGGACTGAGGTCTGGGGACCTGGGAGGCCAAGCATGACGAAAGTGGAGGCTGAGCACACGATCATCACCAAAGGACGCGCGCAAGAGATCTGTCGGACGTTTGGTGAACTTTTTTTTTTTTTTTTTGTTCTAATAAAACCCAATGTCATTCCAAGCATGTGTGTCAATTTTTACCTCTCTATCTACATTATTCCGTGGTTTATTAAGTTTTCAAATTTGTACTGACTTTTTGATCACGTGGTATAAATGCCTGTGCGATAATGAGGTCCCAAATTAGTCTTCCGCGATATCTATTTTGTCGATATGTATGAACAGTGTAAGGTGGCGTTATTTTGCAACTTAGAAAGCGCGCTTGTATCCAATACGACATAAGTAAGCCCCTTCAATGATAGAAAACATAGTTTCGTGCTCTTTCACTAAAAACATGTATATGACTGACTTCGTCTAGTACACTAAATTTATTGTATAATGTCTGCATCTTGGGTGACTGGGGAACCAGCAGAGGTGTGAAACCCGTGATAGAGCGGAAGGACACAGGAACCTCTCACATTCCTTCGGACAATAGGACGGCACAGCCGCTTCCGGCGCCGATCCCGGGACCCGCCCGTGAGCTCGACCACCTGCAAAACGGGAACACGTGTCCGGCGGGCAGGCGTGAGAAGGCGCCCTGGTCGGCCATAAACGCATTGCAGCAGGTATTCGCTTACTTCCCTACGGACGTAGAAAGAACTTCCAGAAACTTCCATCTGGATTATAAACTGCGGTTGGTCCGCGTTCAGAAACGAGCGGCTTCCGGAAAAATGATTCGCCACTCAAATTTAAGGGGGAGAAAAGAATTTGAGCAGCGGAAAGAGGAGAGAAGAAAAAAAGGAGAGTCGTTGTGGCGTCGTGGAGGAGGAGAGTCGTTTTGGAGGTCCACGGCAGTCGACGGACGTCTTCGGCTGTAATTTTGGTGAAGTACAATTTTGCTGTTATATCGCTGAGGCGA
Source organism: Schistocerca serialis cubense (assembly GCF_023864345.2). Lineage (NCBI taxonomy): Eukaryota > Metazoa > Arthropoda > Insecta > Orthoptera > Acrididae > Schistocerca > Schistocerca serialis. The sequence continues at coordinate 95,716,306 of NC_064649.1, forward strand.
GAAGTTCTGCGATTATAGCTACTGATCATTATGATGATCTTGCTTATGCACCGGGGTGTAGAAAGTGAATCTACGTTGGTGAATCACGTGTTCTACTCCGTTCTGCACTGAGGTTTTACATTGCTCATTAGTTCCTTCTTGCTATTTAGTACAACGGGGAATGTCAGTTACTCCGTACCTAATCACAGATCGCGAGTACATTACAGGGCGGAGCCAGACAGTTTAAGGGCCACTATTAATACAGGGAGAACCTGAGATTTGTAATTATTGTTTACTGTCTTTAAATTATTCTTATGATGCATAAATGTGTTAAAATCGCGTCATTTATCCTGTCTTCAGTAGTGACATGGGCGAAAAACCTGGGGCTTAAACTAAATGCAAAAAAGACACAAGTAATCTTAATAGTGCATCAGAAATTAATAACTTCAGATTTCCGCGAACGTCTGTCTCCTATTCTGCTCCACGGTATTCAAATAACATACCAGGAAACAGTGAAGAACTTGGGTGTAACTTTGGATGAGCATCTCAACTGGGCGGAGAATACAGTCGCAGTGTGCCGAAAGACGTCTGCTTGTCACTATGCTCTCAAAAAGTTTCGGAACATATTTCCACAGGACTTGAAACGCCAGCTCGTGCAAGCACTCGTTCTGCCGAACCTCCACTATTGTGATGTGATTCAACAAGGCATGAGTAGTGAAAACAACCGTCGGCTAGAACTAACCACGAATGTCTGTGACAGTTACACCTGCAACATTCGCCGATATGATCATGTTAGTGCGTCTTACTCCCAGCTCGGGTGGCTGCGGCCGGACAAATTGCGTGACTACCACACTCTATGTCTACTTCACCGACTCCTCGACGCGCAAGCAACCCAGTGCCTTGCTTCAGAGATTAAAAACCTTTCGTGCCATCATAATCGACACACGAGGTCACTCTTATTTGGTATTCTAACTGTGCCCACTCACAAAACAAAAACTTTTGCAAACTCCTACTCAGTTGCCGCTGTCTGCCTCTGGAACAAACTGCTCCTTACCCTGCGCAAAATTCAATCCCCTGCCGTTTTTAAGAATAAGTTGAAGCATTTCCTACTGTCATTCTCATAACGTTTTCCACAAAATTAATGTACAAGGCCAATCCTGTCCTCTGTCAAATAGCAATGCTAGTGTCTCCTATCTTGCTCCTTTCTCTTCTTCCTCTTCATCTATCTCTATTAACCACGCAATCTTCTTTTCCTTTATATTTCCTTAATTATGTTACATCATGTCTCTGTTATTCTCCTCCCCTCATCATCAGTCTCCCCCATACTCCCTGCTGCTAGCACTCCTATCCAAAATCTGTCTCTTTCATAATGTCTAATTATAACAGTACTTATCATCTACGAATACAAACTCTATATGTATGTATTTTTCGAAGTGTGCCTTTGTAATTGTTTATTTCACTTTTTGTACTAGATGTACTTTAACATGCCTACTAAAACATATGAATGTAAAAGAAGTAGAATGCCTGGTTAGATGTAAGAGAGGGCCTGATAGCCCTAATCTTGCTAGGTTAAATAAATCAATAAATAAATAAATAAAAAATAAATTTATCCTTTAGTAGATAGTATTTTCCTGTAGCAATTAATCTTTTCTCTTATGTACATTTTATAACTTATTCCTTAAAGGTAGACTGGATTTTGATTTTGTCGGCTTATCCTGACATTCTATCGTATCCACAGGATAAGATTGAGAACGGGTTGTTTATCACACGATAATTTGTATAATTAAGCCGGCCGGAGTGGCCGTGCGGTTCTAGGCGCTACAGTCTGGAACCGGGCGTTCGTTACGGTCGCAGGTTCGAATCCTGCCTCGGGCATGGATGTGTGTGATGTCCTTAGGTTAGTTAGGTTTAATTAGTTCTAAGTTCTAGGCGACTGATGACCTCAGAAGTTAAGCTGCATAGTGCTCAGAGCCATTTGAGCCATTTGTATAATTAATGAGAATAACGTACTCCTACTGGGAGACATATAAGTGTCAGGATGACTTCAGTAGCCTTTAAATATCCATTGTGCAAATTATCTCTTGTACGCACTCATGGCAAGCCTCCGCCATCATTAACCGGCAGAAGAAGTGGAGGTACGTTAGAACAGGAACAGTGAAATACCCAGAATAACCAGAACTGCTGCAGTTACAGCTCTATCCTGGCCCCCGCGGACTGCTGTCGCTACGCAGCTGGTCAGTCGCTGCTGGTCTACTGGTTTTTCTTCATATTTCAGTGTCCCTGTTAATGCATATCGATAAAACAGATATCCCATAAGACTAATTTGGGAACACACTATCAAATGGCTCGAAAAATTTCAGTTTGAAAATCGTTTTATTCGCAACGGGAAAGAAACCGAATCTATCCGTCGTGACTGTCCGTCGCACGAAAGCTATCTTGATCAGCATTAGATTGGGATGATCCTAGCTGCACATAGCAAATATAATATTGTTGTTGTTGTTGTTGTTGTTGTTGTTGTTGTTGTTGTCTTCAGTCCTGAGACTGGTTTGATGCAGCTCTCCATGCTACTCTATCCTGTGCAAGCTTCATCATCTCCCAGTACCTACTGCAACCTACATCCTTCTTAATCTGCTTAGTGTATTCATCTCTTGGTCTCCCTCTACGATTTTTACCCTCCACGCTGCCCTCCAATGCTAAATTTGTGATCCCTTGATGCCTCAAAACATGTCCTACCAACCGATCCCTTCTTCTAGTCAAGTTGTGCCACAAACTTCTCTTCTCCCCAATCCTATTCAATACCTCCTCATTAGTTACGTGATCTACCCACCTTATCTTCAGCATTCTTCTGTAGCACCACATTTCAAAAGCTTCTATTCTCTTCTTGTCCATACTAGTTATCGTCCATGTTTCACTTCCATACATGGCTACACTCCATACAAATACTTTCAGAAACGACTTCCTGACACTTAAATCTATACTCGATGTTAACAAATTTCTCTTCTTCAGAAACGATTTCCTTCCCATTGCCAGTCTACATTTTATATCCTCTCTACTACGACCATCATCAGTTATTTTACTCCCTAAATAGCAAAACTCATTTACTACTTTAAGTGTCTCATTTCCTAATCTAATTCCCTCAGCATCACCCGATTTAATTTGACAACATTCCATTATCCTCGTTTTGCTTTGTTGATGTTCATCTTATATCCTCCTTTCAAGACACTGTCCATTCCGTTCAACTGCTCTTCCAAGTCCTTTGCTGTCTCTGACAGAATTACAATGTCATCGGCGAACCTCAAAGTTTTTACTTCTTCTCCATGAATTTTAATACCTACTCCGAATTTTTCTTTTGTTTCCTTTACTGCTTGCTCAATATACAGATTGAATAACATCGGGGAGAGGCTACAACCCTGTCTCACTCCCTTCCCAACCAATGCTTCCCTTTCATGTCCCTCGACTCTTATAACTGCCATCTGGTTTCTGTACAAATTGTAAATAGCCTTCGCTCCCTGTATTTTACCCCTGCCACCTTTAGAATGTGAAAGAGAGTATTCCAGTCAACATTGTCAAAAGCTTTCTCTAAGTCTACAAATGCTAGAAACGTAGGTTTGCCTTTTCTTAATCTTTCTTCTAAGATAAGTCGTAAGGTTAGTATTGCCTCACGTGTTCCAACATTTCTACGGAATCCAAACTGATCTTCCCCGAGGTCCGCTTCTACCAGTTTTTCCATTCGTCTGTAAAGAATTCGTGTTAGTATTTTGCAGCTGTGACTTATTAAACTGATAGTTCGGTAATTTTCACGTCTGTCAACACCTGCTTTCTTTGGGATTGGAATTATTATATTCTTCTTAAAGTCTGAGGGTATTTCACCTGTCTCATACATCTTGCTCACCAGATGGTAGAGTTTTGTCAGGACTGGCTCTCCCAAGGCCGTCAGTAGTTCTAATATTATAATATAATAAGTTCTAATAATATATTATTAAAGATCCCAATACCACGACAGATAATGCAGACTTTGCAAACAACAAATAGAAACAGTAGAGCACATCACAAGCGGATGTACAATACTAGCAAATACAGAATACCCCAGAAGACATGACAATGTAGCAAAAATAATACATCAACAACTTGCCATACAACTAATAAAACAACACACCCCCAAATACAAGTATGCACCACAAAATGTACTGGAGAATGATGAATACAAATTATACTGGAACAGAACCATTATAACAGATAAAACACCACCACATAACAAACCTGACGTCATACTCACCAATAAAAAGAAGAAATTAACACAGCTAATCAAAATATCCATTCCCAGTACAACAAATATACAGAAGAAAACAGGGGAAAAAATTGAAAAATACATCCAACTGGCTGAGGAAGGCAAGGACATGTGGCATCAGGATAAAGTTGACATTATACCAATTATACTTTCAACTACAGGAGTCATACCACGCAATATCCACCAGTACATCAACGCAATACAGCTACATCCAAACGTATATATACTACAGAAATCTGTAATTATTGATACATGTTCAACTACCCGAAAGTTCATAAATGCAATGTAACATACACCGTACAGTTAAAAGGAAGTCACGCTTGATCAAGGTCCGCGTCACTTTCCGTTTTTAACCAGACATAACGTCTGAGAAAGGAAAGAAATAATAATAAATATAAAAAAATCATATATCAGAGAGAGAGTGAGAATACGCATGACGACTAGTTAGGAGGGATGTGCGATGTATACAAAGAGAACAATTTTCATGACCACCGATCGATTGACCGTCATGCCCAACAGCTGTGTATGTACCAGCAACAGTGCCCCAAGTCCTCGGTTATACGAGTATTTGCAGACACGTGTGTAACCGCTCTCCTTTCTATGCTGGTGTAGTCCATTTGTACTTGACAACAGACTCAAGCAAGGAGCTTCCAGTTGAATGGGCAGCGGCGGAGTGTGGCCGGAGGATATGGACAGTAGGGGTGTACGCGAGACCCACGACAAAGCTAGGCCCTGGAGCGTACTTCCCAGCACGTGACACTGAAGGTCTTACGAGTGCCAGCAGACGTCTCCAGAGGGGAGCGAGTAACTATTTCAGACGAGTTTAATAGCTCTTAACCACGCGTTTAAATGCATGCAAGTTCTGAACAACAGACGACGAAATTAAGACCTTTAGTCGGTACTTTTCCAATCAAACACTGATTTTCCGTGGTCTGTGCACGGAGCAACGTCTTAGTGTGCGCTGGAGACAGAGGTACAGTGTAGTGTGAGGAGGTCTGTGTGGTGAGGGAGAAGCTGAGCCCGGAGCGGAGCGTCCGGTCACGTCCGCCGGCCGTATACACACATATATATTGCGGGGGCGGATTGGCCACGCCCGCTGCCAAGTCACGGAGGCGGCCAACTGCTGGCCCGAGGAGCGGCGAGGGGGTCGCTAGCCGTGCCGGAAACGCCGGCAGCCGGTTATGCATTCGCGAAGCCCGCCGCACTATTTCAGACGCCGCGGGACGCTCAATACTGAGGGAGGGGGCGCACCGGCCGCGCTGCGCCCCGGTCTGCAGGCGACGGGGTCGCCAAAGTGAGGACGGCGCGATGCTAGTTGCATGACGCCTGTAGGCGAGGAAATCCATCCGGCAGATCTCGCGCAGACAAACAGAAATCACGGTAACATGATAACTGGGCGGATACGAACTCAAGACACAAACTCAGACACAGCCATAGACACGTATGTAGATGTGGACGCAAAAAAAATTACACAAACATAACAACGTCAGAAGCACACACATAATGTAAGGAGTATAGCTCCTAAAAATCGGGCCGGCCGCTGTGGATGAGCGGTTCTAATCCGGAATGGCACTGCTGCAACGGTCGCAGGTTCGAATCCTGCCTCGGTCATGGATGTGTGTGATGTCCTTAGGTTAGTCAGGTTTAAGTAGTTCTAAGTCTAGGGGACTGATGACATCAGATGTTAAGTCCCATAGTCTTGGAGCCATTTGAACCATTTTTGAGCCTAAAATAGGTAAATAAGGTAATTATGAGAAAAGCAGACAACAGTACGTGACTGGCTCAACTATCTAAACTGTCCTTTAAATGTGACAACTAATTAATGAAAAGGAAAATCGGTGATATATATCGAGACAATCATTATATCTATATATATGCTGTACGGTGAAGCGAGGCTCCAAGTGTAAGTTCCGAGACTCCCCCCCCCCCCCCCCCCACTCAACTCATAGCATTGGACAACGGAAACAGCATCGTGGACAAAAACAAACAACCTATCAGCACACATACAACACGTAGAATTTCGTATAGATTTAACAGCTCATACTGTGCAATGCGTGTACCCTACATAAAGACTTAAAGATGTAATAAGTATTACCAGTCTTTACACAGTAGAAACAAATTCACACAGTGTTACTCATGATTTGTTTTATTTAGTAATATAAGAAGAGATAATTAATATAAAAAGAGATAATTATGTATACCACTTCAGGTAGATCAGACTCGATGTTTCTGCCAACCCCCCCCCCCCCCCACCATCCCCCTCACCACACCTGGAATAGCAAAAAAATATAACCATAATTTGTGTCTAATATTTTATTTTAACGGTAAAAGAAAATTTGCAGATCGTCACTTTCCTACCTTTCAATTTTTTCTTCTAAATTACTAACATTTACCATTTTAACACTCCGTTTCGTGCAAGTAATCTGATATTCTTTGTAACTCATTCTGATTACCCTGGTTTTATGTCTCAAAAAAAAGTTTTTGTTGCTAATGTGGAACAGTGTGTTATTACACGTAAAACTGGATAATGTACAATTTACTTCTTAAAATATTAGGCAGCAGGTCTTTCACTACTACTAGCTGCATCCTACGGGTTACCATTAACAAATCCAGGACAGACGCTCTGCACAGGTTCTGTGGCCAGCTGCACTGAGAGCCACACTAGGAAGGACAGCATCCCATTTAGAAGAGTGAAGTTGACCTTCATATCTCTGAAGCGACGTCACCAGTCAACAAACAACCTACGTCATATTATGGCCCCCGTTGTCCCATGCAACATTTGTCTCACATACGTTTCAGCTTCTATCATACCTTCCGGGTTGTTCTAGGTGGCAATAGTTAGTGACTCGCCCTGTATTGTTCCCTGCACCTATGTTAAGCAAAATTTAGTTGTTTGCTGTCCTTCCTAGTGTCGCTGGCAGTGAAGCTGACCACGGAACCTGTGTAGAGCGTCTGTCCTCGGTTTATCTTAAGCTGCAGAGATCAGCTAGTAGTATTGAATGACCCTCTGATCAATGTCTGATGTTGAGGTTTCCCTGCGATTTAACTGTTTGTACTGCTCTGGGGTGTCCAGTAGGCATCAGAAGTCAGTTCAGTGTACTAGCTTTAAATTCGCCAGCGAGGCCTATGACATCACCTCCATGTACACGGATCCAACGGTATAAACGGGCGGGCCCTGCAACGTGTTACTACAGATTCCTATCGCGAGCGACCTCAAGTCAACCGTAATCACGAAACGAGACTTCGTTTACATCTCCATGTATGTCTTTACTCCGCAACCCATCTTGTAGTGTGCGCTAGAGGGTACCTCTAGTACCGCTGTCACTTTGCCCTCTTCTCAGCTTATAACCCCTCCGCATCTCTCTCTCTCTCTCTACAACTGCAACTACGTCTACATCTACAGAGGTTGGACAAAAATATGAAAACACTGCGAGAAGTACATTATTCAACATAAATACAAATCCTACGCAAGTCTGCAGATTGCGTTGCAGCATTTGGCCATGGACAGCACCTGGGCGTTGTCCTCAGTACATTGCATGCGATTGTCGTAGTTAGAACAGTGCTTGTCTACGGGGTGACAATTATTGAACTACATGAAATAAAATCGTTTGTCCACTACGTACAAACGGTAGTTACTTTTATTCTGAAGAATGTTGGGTTATCCCGACTGAAACCTAGGTAATCTGTGCAACTGAGGCTGTTGATTTTTAAAATTAAAATTAATGATTGGAATTAGTATAGTTTGGTTTAGTGACGAAACTCACTTTGATTTGTATGGGTTCGTACAATCCGAATTTCGCCATCGAGAAGTCTCTTCAGTCTCAGCGACTGACTATGTGGTGTGCAATGTCCACTCACACAATAATCAGTGTGACATTCCTTGATGGTCCAGTGACTACCGAACGGTACGTGTAGGTTTTAGAAGATGATTTCATTCCCATTATCCCATGTGACCCTGATTTCGAGAACATGTGGTTTATGTAAGACGGAGCTAGACTCCATGGAAGAAGGAGAGTGTTTGACGTCCCGGAGGAGGTATTAAAATACATGGAGAAGAAATAAAAACTTTAAGATTCGCCGATGACATTGTAATTCTGTCAGAGACAGCAAAGGACTTGAAAGAACAGTTGAACGGAATGACAAAGTCTTGAAAGGAGGATATAAGATGGACATCAACAAAAGCAAAACGAGGATAATCGAATGTAGTCGAGTTATCTCGGGTGACTCTGATGTATTAGATTAGGAAATGAGACGCTTAAAGTAGTAAATGAGTTTTGCTATTTTGGAAGCAAAATAACTGATGATGGTCGAAGTAGAGAGGATATAAAATGTAGACTGGTAATGGCAAGGAAAGCGTTTCTGAAGAAGAGAAATTTGTTGACATCGAGTATAGATTTAAGTGTCAGGAAGTCGTTTCTGAAAGTATTTGTGTGGAGTGGAGCCATGTATGGAAGTGAAACGTGCACGATAAATAGTTTAGAGAAGAAGAGAATAGAAGCTTTCGAAATGTGGTGCTACAGAAGAATGCTGAGGATTAGATGGGTAGATCATGTAACTAATGAAGACATATTAAATAGAATTGGGGAGAGGAGAAATTTGTTGTGCACCTTGACTAGAAGAAGTGATTGGTTGGTAGGACATGTTCTGAGGCATCAAGGGATCAGCAGTTTAGTACTGGAGGGCAGTGTGGAGGGTAAAATCTTAGAGGGAGACCAAGACATGTATACAGTAAGCAGATTCAGAAGAATGTAGGCTGCAGTACGTGCTGGGAGATGAAGCAGCTTGCACAGGACAGAGTAGCATGGAGAGCTGCATCAAACCAGTCTCAGGACTGAAGACCACAACAATAACAAACAACCATGGTACAATGTCTGTTCCCCAGTGGCGATACTACGTTGAAGACCACACGACCCCTGTTGGTACTGTGAGGACGAGGATGAACTATCACATCTGGCCATCACCTACATCTACATCTACATTTATACTCCGCAAGCCACCCAACGGTGTGTGGCGGAGGGCACTTTACGTGCCACTGTCATTACCTCCCTTTCCTGTTCCAGTCGCGTATGGTTCGCGGGAAGAACGACTGTCTGAAAGCCTCCGTGCGCGCTCTAATCTCTCTAATTTTACATTCGTGATCTCCTCGGGAGGTATAAGTAGGGGGAAGCAATATATTCGATACCTCATCCAGAAACGCACCCTCTCGAAACCTGGCGAGCAAGCTACACCGCGATGCAGAGCGCCTCTCTTGCAGAGAGTGCCACTTCAGTTTATTAAACATCTCCGTTACGCTATCACGGTTACCAAATAACCCTGTGACGAAACGCGCCGCTCTTCTTTGGATCTTCTCTACCTCCTCCGTCAGACCGATCTGGTACGGATCCCACACTGATGAGCAATACATCACAGTCACCCCATCTCAGTATTAGTGAGCTTTAGTGATCCACTTCGCAGAGAGGGGTGCGTATCGCTACCCACCTTCATCCTCGTTACCTGAACTTGCCAATATTTTGCAGAATGAATGGTTGAAGATTTCCATGAAAATGATACAAGACCTGCATTTATCCATTCAGAGCCGAATGAAACCAGTTTTGAATGTAAACGGATTTCCTACACTGTATTAGGCACGGTAAAGTGTCGTGTTTTGGTGACGCCAAATTCTTTTCCGCCCCCTCCACGTACACCATAGGTTACCTAGCCTCCATTCGCGAATGGAACGAGGAAGAAACGACCAACAGTGTATATGCTCCCATACTAGCCTCAGTTTCTCTTACCTTATCTTCGCGATTATTACTCGAAATATACGTTGGTGGCAGTAGAATTGTTCTGCAGTCAGCTGGGAAAGGCTCAATACTGTTTCTCGGAATGAACCTCTTATTTCCTCCGGGGATTCGTATTTGAGTCCGCTAAGAGTCTCCGTAATACTCGCGTGCTAATCGCATCTACCGGCAAAAAATCTAGCAGCCCGCCTCTTGATTGCTTCGATGCTTTCCTTTATTCCAACCTGCCGCGGATTCCAAGTACTAGAACACTATTCAAGAACTCGTCGCGTTAATGCTAGAAGCGAGGTCAGATGCGGGAATGAGCTACACTTTCATAGACCTCTCTCAATAAAGTGCCCGTTGCATTCCAAATCGCTTTGCCATCTTACGGATAGATATTTAATCGAAGTGACTGCGCCGGCCGGAGTGGCCGTGCGGTTCTGGGCACTACAGTCTGGAACCGAGCGACCGCTACGGTCGCAGGTTCGAACGCTGCCTCGGGAATGGATGTGTGTGATGTCCTTAGGTTAGTTAGGTTTAATTAGTTCTAAGTTCTAGGCGACTGATGACCTCAGTAGTCGCATAGTGCTCAGAGCCATTTTGAAGTGACTGCGTCAACGCTGTATTCGAAAAGGACGGGATTGCCTTTCCTACTCATTTCCATTAACATACATTTGTATCCATTTAGATCAAGCTGCCATTCATCACACCAACTTGAAATTTTGTCTAAGTCATCTTAAAACCTTCAGTTATTCAACAACCGCGCTCTGCTGTACACCTCAGCATCGACAACAAACAGCCGTAGATTGCTGCTCAGAGTATCCTCCAGATCTTCTATGTATATAGAGGAGAAAATTGGTCCTATCACATTTCACTGGGGCATCCTTGACAATACCCTAGTCTCTGATGGACACACGCCGTCGAGGACAACATACCGGATTCTGTTACTTACGAAATTTTAGAGCCACTCACACATATGTGAACATAATTCGTATACCCGTACCCTCATTAAGAATATGCACTGGGGCACCGTGTCAAACGCTTTCTGGAAACTGCCTGTCGCCCATCACCCACAGTTCGCAGGATACCATCTTTTAAGGTGTCCGCATTTTTCGGACCTTACATAAGCTTCACACGTACGATAGAGAATAAAATCCTCAGAAAATAACTCTATTGTCAACATAAAGTAATTATGACACTCTCATGTACCGAATAACCAAACAATATTGTCACTTATAACGACAGGGGCATGCGTATATGAGATAAAGCGAACGCAGCTAGGAGACCAGCGCACGTGGCTAATGGCATTGGGAAACCCCAATTTACATTAACAAAAGAAGGCCCAGCTGCAGCGCAGAAAGAAATAAGCGAGTACAATGTAGTACTTTTTACAATAAACACAGCACAAGTCTAGCGACGACCCAGGAAAGAAAAGTAATAATTCACCCATAACGAGGAAGCAGTTGGCCGAAACCATAGTGTGTGACGTAATAGAATCGCGGTGGGTACAGTAACGTGTTATAAAAGCATTTTGAGAATTAAGTTAACACACAGAGAGCTCTCGTCCCGCGGTGGGCCACACACATGCGTGTGGTAAAATTAGCGAAGGCGTTGATACTCAAACTTTACGTTTGCAAAGTGAGGGCGGTACGCTTCACGTATAGTGGTGACAAACGTAAAGCGGTAGTTCATATTCCTGCGGGGATTTTGTGGGCTGAGATTTGTGCACGTCGCTCCATCCCATAGCGAGTGTGCAGTTGCCATTAATTTCGACTAGGGAAAATTTAAAATTCTATGGAACGCAGGAAAGTTAAGACGAATTTAGTCAAGGCTAGAGTAGAGAATTAGCGTTTCAGATCGAGCACGCAGACAACGCCGCCGTAGTTCCCGATTACTAATGTACCAACACGCGTTAGGCGAGATCAAATGTTGAGTCAGGATTTTGTTTACTCCAACCTGCGTACACTTTGAATATACACTACTGCCCATTAAAATTGCTACACCACGAAGATGACGTGCTACAGACGCGAAATTTAACCGACAGGAAGAAGATGCTATGATATGCAAATGATTAGCTTTTCAGAGCATTCACACAAGGTTGGCGCCGGTGGCGACACCTACAACGTGCTGACATGAGGAAAGTTTCCAACCGATTTCTCATACACAAACAGAAGTGGACCGGCGTTGCCTGGTGAAACGTTGTAAGGAGGAGAAACGCGTACCATCAAGTTTCCGGCTTTGATAAAGGTCGGATTGTAGCCTATCGCGATTGCGGTTTATCGTATCGTGACCTTGCTGCTCGTTGGCTGAGATCCAATGACTGTTAGCAGAATGTGGAATCGGTGGGTTCAGGAGGGTAATACGGAACGCCGTGCTGGATCCCAACGGCCTCTTATCGCTAGCAGTCGAGGTGACAGGCATCTTATCCGCATGGCTGTAACGGATCGTGCAGCCACGTCTCGATCCCTCAGTCAACATATGGGGACGTTTGCAAGGCACCAGCCATCTGCACGAACAGTTCGACGAGGTAGTTTGGAAGGTAGGAGACGAGATACTGGCAGAAGTAACGCTGTGAGGACCGGGCGTGAGTCGTGCTTGGGTAGCTCATATGGTAGAGCACTTGCCCGCGAAAGGCAAAGGTCCCGAGTTCGAGTCTCGGTCGGGCACACAGTTTTAATCTGCCAGGAAGTTTCATATTCTGTATGGTTTTGAGTGAAGTGATATCTACAGAGGAAGTAAACCTACAATACTAATTTCTTTACATACGTAACCCATTTTCACTACTTCACTTACATGAACTTATGCTTCCTATGCCTTGCAGTTATGAAATGCTAAAAACAAGTTAATCATTGCCATTATAAATAAAATAATCTATGGCTACAATGACGGTTGTCAGTGCCCTTACTGCATTATCCATTTCTGGAGTACTAGCTCTATCTTCAGAAGCCCCTAGAAATATATTTGGTATTGGTGTCATTATTTTTCCGGGACCACCGCTATCTGCTTTCACCGATCAGCAATATTTGCAAAAGATGCATCCACAACACACGCGTATTTTGCAGGTATTGTTGATGGGAATCAGCTGTGATACCGAAAAAATGTCAGACATCGATTAAATGATTGATTAGATATATCCCTCCTTTCAGCGGTTAATTTATTTAGAACTAAAACCCCTGACGCTGTAAAGAATCGAATTTCGATGTATAAAACAACTTCAAACGTCTGATTACTTAAAAAATGATTTAGTGTTAAGTACTTGACCTTATGTAAGTGAGAAAAAGTTCGGAAGAGTTACGAAACTGCCTTGAAAGTTTGTTGGAAGTCGCTATGTGTTTTTATTATGAAAGACTGGATGATATAGTATAGGTTATTTGTGCTCCATTTTAAGCAAAAGCAAGTTTCAACGATTCTCAATGTTTCCCTAATACTGACCTTAACGGGATCGTCCCATTTTAAACCGTATCTCAATATAAGCAGTAAATACATAAACTGTGTGACCTACTCCATATGTACGCTGCTAAGCTTGTAACCGCATGCTGTGGTATTCTTTATCAACTTAAGGTCTATATTTGAGATGAGCCGATTTCCTTGGCCAAGGAACAGTATGTCCTAGTCTTTCTGATACGAACTTCTTGCTTGGTCTGTTATGTCTGACGCCTGTTTCGATAAATAAAATAACTATGATACCTACATGTTGAAACATAAATAAATTATTTTTGTTCCCTTTGATGTGAAAGTAATGACGGTTAATTTCTACTTTTACAGGTAAGTGCGCTGCAGCGACAGTTTTTTCGTACTCGCATTGATGAGAGAAGAGGGATTGCTTCAAGGTAATTAACAGATGTTTGAGTATGGGGAAATAGGCCGCTAGACTAATACATAGAATGATTCTGTCTTGAGATCCATTTACTTATGTCATTTTCTATCACTCAAGAAAGCACCAGTTCTTAGTTGTCACTTGAAATTGACACTTGCAAGTAACAGTGCGTAGATATTTTGCCAATGTGCATAAACGAAACTGACGGATGAATTACATTACTGAAAATAGCAGTGGCTTTGTAGAGGCAGTTACGTATTAATGACGTTTTCTTTTTTCGTAATGTATACTATTGTATTTTGCAACCTGCCGTAGAGGTGAGACGCCCAATAATCAGTTCTGACCCCAATGTTGGACGAAATTTCATCTTAGCTGCTGGATGCTGCTCAGAACATTTATTGGGAAGCGTGAGTTACCGGATTTCTCCTTATACATACCGAATACCCAGTGAAATACACGCGCATACACAGCAATTACCATAGCTTGACAAGCTTAGCTCTGTGCAACTAATGAATTAAAACTGATTGAGTTCCCCACATCCAGCCGAAATTACCGTACTTTTCCGGAACTTTTAAGGGAAATTCTTGACGTCTAAATTCTGTGTTTTTCAATTACAGCTCACCCCCTATCGGCTCGGCCATGTACGTGCTAGTGGGCTAGAATATACGGAGACACATTGATGGAAACTCTTAATAAATGATAACTGCAGGTTTTCACTCCTTCTAACAGGGAGTTATTCAGAGTCTGTACTTACATAAGATAGTAGAAATCAAAACAGCAATGAGAACAAGTACAAAAGTCGATATTAATCATTATGACAGACTAGGGTAATTGTAGGGTGTAAAAAAAAATTTTGCTCAGAATTTTAGAGCTTTTAGTGGAAATAAAAAGAAACACTTGCGAGGTTCAGGGGTGGAGAAGAGTTTGTACCTCTTTAAATCTGACGAATTTTGCATGACAACGAGACATGCACTAGACCCCCTCCTTACCTACCATCTAATTAATTATGCGCATGACGATAACGAAAGGAAATGATGGTGGACCCTGTTAGTTGGTAAAATAAGGAGTCCACACTAACAATAATTTAATAAAAATCGTAATCTGCTCAGAGAAGAAAAAGAGAACTTTATGATAATAAACAACAGGAAATGGGATTCTGCATAACCTACGAAATGATATGCAGATGAAATATTACTATGAGATTTACTGTACATCAGAACGTAGAGGCACATGATTATCGACACAAACAGTAGGTTAAAGGATAGGGTATAGTGAACTGTTATGAGAAGGTTCGAGAACAAGGGTCTCCTATTCTCTGTGATGCAATAGATTGTCGATGATAACTAGAGGTCCTAATGAATCAAATATTACTCTCCCGACTATATTGCAGTATAGCGATTAGTAGTGAGAGTTCAAATGGGATCACATGGAGAAACAAGCAAGGTGGACTTGTAGCAAAGCCAGCGTGTGTGCTGTTGAGGACTTCAATATAAAGCTGATAGGTCCTACAATTCCGGAGCCAAAAAATACTGTACCAGACCTTAAATCTGCAGAAGGTCGTCAGTATGCAGCGTTCAGATGATGTAGGCGCCGACTTCTGCTATGCAACAACTCTCTTTCAACCCCTGGCCACTTTATTGTGAATAGCAGAGTAATCACGTAGGTGTAGATGTAGGCTGTCCGAGAATTCTAAGTTCTGCCGAGAAAGTGCGACTAAGTCCCAAGACCATCCGACCCTGACGAAGATCAGATCCCGAAAGCCCTGTGCCCACGCAACGCAAGAGCAAAGCCACCATTGCTCAACTCCATACTACAGTCGAAAACTGAAAATCAGCATTCAGTGCTGATTCCAAAATTGCCCCACACTGTCTCAGAACATCATTTGCGCCAATAGCGACCGTTCCCTCAAATTTAGAGCAGGGCTTTATGATGTCAACTAGCCTCAATTTAAGTTGACAAGTCGTGCCTGTGCTATTCAGGTGAGGGCACTGCTTGCCGTTCGACTGGTTATGGAAACAACCTGCGTAGACCACCGGCCATCCGGCGCCAGACAGTCGCGCCCAGCAGGGCACAGTCCTCAAGTAGTCTCAGAATAATGAGGACAATGCAGTCAGTCGTTGTCAGCAGTCTTCATTCCCGACGCGCCGGTATGGTAAACACGTAAACTGCGGCAACACTCAGACATCTCACAGGTCGTTTTGCCCTGCACACAATAGGCGAAACTTGGCCAACGTCACTCATCCCGCAAGGTGCTTAAGCCCATTGATGTACGACCCTCTCAGTATTCGCAGAAATGCAGCCCCCAAACGCAAAAGCAGTGTGTTGCGTCCTCCGGTGTTTGCCTCGCACAGTCCACCCAGGGAAGTAACCCAACATGCATAGGAATCAGGTGGAAAGTATTTTGAGATCTCAGTACAAATACTCTCATTACAATAACCTTATTCGGCCTGTTAGCACCGCGCAATGACTTCAGACATTAATAAAATTGATGACAATGAGAGGTGACGTGCAAAAGAGGGCATGGAAAACCTTCATACTTTCATATGAGGCAAAAATGTCACAGATCTACCGTTTTTTGGCCAGGTGGATTTTGTGCTAGTGATATTCAGAGAGGTGTTCGAACTTCAGTTTGATGAATATTATTTTAGATACCAGAGCAGTCGTCGTAATGCAGAATGGAGCGATTTATCCAACATCCAAAAGCCTGAGTGGCGACAGGGTTTCTTTTCAGATGACTCACGTCTTATGTTACATTGGACATGTACTGTTTGGAGTATGTGGTGTGAAACGTTTGAAAGCAAGGGTCCAGGCAATAGGAAAGACCGATATGGTCTGGGGAATGTTCCCGTGGCATTCCCTTGGAGATTTCGTCACTGTGGATGCACCGTGGATCAACAAAAATATGGTTCAAATGGCTCTGAGCACTATGGGACTTAACTTCTGAGGTCATCAGTCCCCTAGAACTTAGAACTACTTAAACCTAACCACTCTAAGGACGACGAGGAACCACCTTCCCAGTCCGTTAGGTTACCGTTCGTTTCTGGGGTCACTGACCGCATAAGTAGAATTCCAAAGAAAAATGGTATCCAGACACCTTTCTTTAGTAAAAATAAAATAAAAGATTTTATCTGACTAAAAACGGATGCAACTCATTGTCTCCCGAATGCAGACAGAATGTATTTAGGCGAAAAGAGAAGAACTGTTAAAGAACGCATTCAGGAACACAAACGGCACACCTGCCCAAAACAAAGTGTAAAATCGGCATCAGCGGAAGACCATGAGAACTGTGTCCCTGACGTTGATTTTAATAACGTACGTGTGCAGACCAAAGAAACTAACATATGTAGAAGACAGGTTCGAGAAGCGATTGAAATTTAAAAAGTGCATATAATTTCAGTAGGGAGGACGGGTATAGGCTTCCGGCATCGTGGCTCCCCGCCATCAAGGAAGTGAATACGTGGCCGCAATGTGCGAGCAATACAAACAACACGTTGTTAAGTCACCTCGGTGGGCAATAATAAGCCGGCCGCGGTGGACGAGAGGTTCTAGACGCTTCAGTCCTGAACCACGCGAGTGCTACGGTCGCAGGTTCGAATCCTGCCTCGGGCATGGATGTGTGTGATGTCCTCTGGTTAGTTAGGTGCTGAAGATTAGATGGGTAGATCACATAACTAATGAGGAAGTATTGAATAGGATTGGGGAGAAGAGGAATTTGTGGCACAACTTGACTAGAAGAAGGGATCGGTTGGTAGGACATGTTCTGAGCCATCAAGGGATCGCCAATTTAGTACAGGAGGGCAGCGTGGAGGGTAAAAATCGTAGAGGGAGACCAAGAGATGAATACACTAAACAGATTCAGAAGGATGTAGGTTGCTGTAGGTAATAGGAGATGAAGAAGCTTGCACAGGATAGAGTAGCATGGAGAGGTGCATCAAACCAGTCTCTGGACTGAAGACCACAACAACAAGAAGTTTTAGGGGACTGATAACCTCAGATGTTAAGTACCATAGTGCCCAGAGCCATTTGAACCTTTTGTTTTTGACAATAGTATTTTGGTTGAACATTCCCCTTCTCTTGTTCTGTCCGTTCCGCATGTAACCAATAATGACTGCCAACCAATAGCAGCAGGAGCAATGTCAACCAATAATCCTTCTCCAGCGTAGTCTGGAATAGTGCCCCTTTATTCAATGATGATGGCCTACAAATGGAAGGCTCAAGAATTTAACCAATACTTCCACTTCTCCAGCACAAACGCGTGAAAACCGCCCATTTATAAGAGAACGCGAGACAGTTCTCTGACAGTGTTCTAGCAGTAGTGAACAACGAAACATTTTGAAGACGATCCCTGCAGGGGGATCGAAACGTCGATTACTTTAGAAGGAAATATCATGCGGCCTAATAACCCGGAGGATTTTAACTGTAGTCTAGATCGCGAAGGTTATTTTATTTAAACTGACATGTCTCGGCTGGACTCTGTGGCCGAGCGGTTCTAGACGCTTCAGTCTGGAGCCGGGCGACAGCTACGGTCGCAGGTTCGAATCCTGCCTCGGGCATGGGTGTGTGCGATGTCCTTAGGTTAGTTAGGTTTAAGTAGTTCTAAGTTCTAGGGGACCGATCACCTCAGAAGTTAAGTCCCATAGTGCTCAGAGCCATTTGAACCATTTTTTGATACGATTCGGCCTAGTCTTAGGTGATCTTCAGAATCCATCATCCGCTGATGTTGACGATATATGGAACAGTCAGCAGACCTCAACTGCTCTGCAGATAGATGCATACTGGTGTGCAGTTTCAGCGACTGACGTATAGTGACTGTTCTAGACATCGTAAACTTCAGCTGATGATGAATTCTAAAGATGGCCTAGGACTAGGCCGAAACGTATCATTTTAAATAAAATAACCTTCGCTATCTAGACTGTATTTTTTTTTCAATTTCAGCAGCTGTAGTCTACTGACTTGTACCAGGTGTACCGGTATGAAATGAGCATTAAGATACAAATGTGTCGATAGGGAACATTTTTTGTGAACGAGCCTTAATTTTTTTTTTTTTTTTTTTTGGGTTGGTATGACATCTGTCAAAGATATTTAGTATACATGATGTCATGGAACAACCAACATCATATGTTTTCACCGTGTTAACAATGTCGAATTTGGTACCAGAAAGTGATTGTTTGCGGAAAGCATTAATTTTTTGTTTTCATTTGAAAACAAAGTGCTGCCGAGTCGCATCGAATGCTTGTCCAAGCATATGGTGATCATGCTCTATCAGAAGCAACATGCAAAAGTTGGTCTCGACGGTTCAGAAATAATGATTTTGATGTAAGAAATGAAGAACGTGGAAGACCACCAAAAAAGTTCGGAGACGCCGAATTGCAAGCAATATTGGATGAAGATGATACTTTGAGTCAGAAGCAAATGGCAGCAATGCTAAATGTTGCACAACAAACAATTTCTGACCGTTTGAAAGCTATGATAAAGATCCAAAAGTGTGGAAAATGGGTGCCACATGAATTGAATGAAAGACAGATGGAAAACCGAAAAACCGTTCGTCAAATTTTGCTTCAAAGACATGAAAGAAAATCATTTTTGCATCGAATTGTTACTGGCGATGAAAAATGGATTTATTTTAAGAATCCTAAACGGGAAAAGTCATGGGTTAATCCGGGACAACCATCAACATAGACTGCAAAACCAGATCGATAGATCGATTCGGCAAGAAGACAATGCTGTGTGTTTGGTGGGATCAGAAAGGTGTGGTGTATCGTGAGCTTCTGAAACCCGGTGAAACTGTGAATACTAATCGCTACAGACAACAAATGATCAATTTGAACTATGCATTGATCGAAAAAAGACCAGAATGGGCCAGAAGACATGGAAAAGTAATTTTTTTACACGACGATGCACCTGCACACAAAGCAAAACTGGTTCAGGATACAATGAAAACACTTGGCTGGGAGCTGCTAACCCACCCGCCGTATTCACCAGACTTGGCCCCTTCCGAATACCATTTGTTTTCATCTATGGGACATGCATTGGCTGAGGAACACTTCGATTCCTACGAAGAAGTCGAAAATTGGGTGTCTGATTGGTTTGGTTCAAAAGACGAGCATTTCTTTGGCGTGGTGTCCACAAATTGCCAGAAAGGTGGCCAAAATGTATAGAAAGCAATGGTCAGTACTCTGAATAAATAGTTTTTACTTTTCAATTCAAAATTAGTGTTTCTTTTTCACAAAAAAACGCTAATTTCATACCGGCACACCTGGTAGATATCAACTTCGCCTGATGGTTATATTCTGAAGATGGCCTAAGACAAGGCCGAAACCGGTCATTTTAAATAAAGTAACTATTGTGATCTAGACTGTTTCCTCTCTAATTTTTTACTGAAAAAATGTGTTTTGAAACTTCCTTGCCCGCGAAAGGCAAAGGATCCGAGTTCGAGTCTCGGTCCGGCACACAGTTTTAATCTGCCAGGAAGTTTCATATCAGCGCACACTCCGCTGCAGAGTTAAAATCTCATTCTGGAAGATATGTTTTGTTACTTTATTTACTTGCCAGGCACTTTCCTTCCGAATTCTAAGGAAGTTAAAACCAGATAACTCCTTATTAATGTTCTTGGGGGTGGGGAGGGGGAGGGGGCGGCAGGTTATCAATGATACCCTGTATTCGGGCCTGCCAAAGCGTGCTGGCTGCCTGCCTGTCTGGGAGACAAGACGCCACCATAAACAGCACGGACGGACAGCGCCACGTGTATCCCTCAAGCGCCCAGTCCCGCAGCCGGAGCGCGTCAGCGGACGCGCCTGTGTGTGGCACGCGCGGGCTGTCTTTACCCATTGTGCTCGGCAGACAATGGAGGCGGCGCGCCTCCCGCGTCTTATTGTTACCTGCTGCGGTGCGGGCTGCGCCGTCCCGCGCCGTGATGTGCTGTGTGTGGTGCACAGATAGAGGCGCCAGTGGGCGCGGCGTGCGCGGAACACTGTGCGAGCCGGCGGCAGCGGACGCGCGGCCCTTTGTGACGTAGTGCCGAGATAACGCGGCCAGTGGCAGGCGGCGGGCGCCCCTTACGTCCCGTGGGGGTGGCCGCAGCTGTCGCGGAGGCCGAAGGTCGCCGCTGTTGGGGTCACTGCTCCCCACTCGACGTCAGCAGCGCGCGCCGCCCTGCACTTGCCGGCAGGCTGGGCCCAACTGGCTGCATTTGCGAAGCGACGAAGCAAACCTGCCACCTACACTACCTTCTCGAAAGGATCCAGCCATCACACAGTAACCGCAGCAGGGGATTGGGGGTTGTTTGGGGAAGGAGACCAGACAGCGAGGTCATCGGTCTCATCGGATTAGGGAAGGACGGGGAAGGGAGTCGGCCGTGCCCTTTCAAAGGAACCATCCCGGCATTTTCCTTGAGTGATTTAGGGAAATCACGGAAAACCTAAATCAGGATGGCCGGACGCGGGATTGAACCGTCGTCCTCCCGAATGCCAGTCCAGTGTCTAACCACTGCGCCACCTCGCTCGGTCAGTCCAGGCATCCATACATGATGTGGGATCTCTGAAGTGGTGGGTAAAATCAGTCGTTTCTTCTCTAAATTTTTAAGCCAAAATATCTGATAGTTTCGTGCGGGGATACCATACCCCTTTCTTTACAAGGGTCTCAACTCTTACTTGTGTGGAAAGCTAGAAAGCGATGGAGAACGCATCATTATCTTCATTCCACAGGTCCACTTCTCAGCTACCATAAACTAATCTAAAATATCCTAACTCTGTAAGACTAATGCAAAGTAGCGAGGAACCACGATGATACCGTCAGTTCCACAAGAAAGAGAACGGCATGGTTCAAATGGCTCTGAGCACTATGGGACTGAGGTCATCAGTCCCCTAGACTTAGAACTACTTGAACCTAACTAACCTAAGGACATCACTCACATCCATGTCCGAGGCAGGATTCGAACCTGCGACCGTAGCACCAGCGCGGTTCCGGACTGAAGCGCCTAGAACCGCTCGGCCACCGCGACCAGCTGAACTTCATGCAAAATGGCTCTAAGCACTATGGTACTTAACATCTAAGGTCATCAGTCCCCTAAACTTAGAACTTCTTAAACCTAACTAATCTAAGGACATCACACATATCCATGACCGAGGCAGGATTCGAACCAGCGAACACAGCAGCAGCGTTGTTCCGGACTGAAACGCCTAGAACCGCACGGTGAGCGTCATGGTTTTAAATGTAACGTCCGCAGCGACATTTCTGGCAGTGGCCTTGATAATCAATGCGCGTTTGCACAGTGTATAGATAAAGTGTGAGAATTGAATCTTTTGTTTCTTTTCGGTTGACGTTAAAAATGAGTGCAAAATATCCGAAGCGTCACGAGGCAGTCTTCCTTGTAAATCATGCAAAGGAATCGAAGCTTCAACACGAGCTGCTGCTAAAATTCTTAGAAAGTGAAAGACATTCGTGGTGACGTGAGTCAAACGATATTTACGTGACTGATTTACCGGAGAGATGGCCAAGGTGGCAAGCTATGATAGATAATGGCGGCGACTGGATTAAATATTAGGTAATTATGCGATTAGAAATAACATTGAGCCGTGGTCGGCTCGCGTTAATGCCATTCTTACTTTCGGGCATTTTGGCACCGTCGAGTGGCGCCCCATTCCTCCCTCAGTTACTATCTGAACGAGTTGCTCCCTTGCCTCCGTCAGTGGCAGCAGCAGCAGCAGCAGCGTTTATCGATACTGGTACTGCTGTAACTTCTTTGGTGTGGCAGTTACATTTCCGTGTCATGGGGTGTGTGTTGCAGTTGGTCGACTGCGGCGGAGCAGCGAGGAAGTCTCTACAGCGTGCGATCTGGCCGGGGCCGTTGGCGGCGTGCAAGCGCAGCCGGAGTTGTGTGGCACTGGCTGCGAAAACTGCTAAGTTTGTCACCCACAGCACATGCATACTGGAGTTGAGTAAATGGTGAACCTGTCATGAAAGCACAACTATTGTGACATCTCTTCGTTGATTGCCAGTTGTTGCATCCTGGGCTGTCCCCGTAAGCAGCAACGTGATGGTGTGTTGAAGTAGGTAAAATTTTGCATCCGTCTCCCTGTATGGCGTTTAACCTCTGAAAGGATTATAATTTGTTAGTGAAGTGCACCATAAGTATTTTCTGCCTTGTGGCCGGTAACGTTCCGTTTATCCGCCCTGGTTGTTAGTGTAGTTTTGCGGCAGTTTGTGTTCCTCGCCATGTTGTTGTCCGGCACGGCGTGTAGTTCGACAGCTTGGTGTTGTTCTATTTTTCTCTTTATGTGTTTATTCTGCCTTGACTGTGTTTTTACCCCAATTGTTAAGACATAATCCTGCTGCGATCCTCGTCTTCGCTGGTACCTCTGCTTGTCGTGCTGTTGGTCGGGTGGAAGTGAACTGATTAGTTGGTTGGTTCTTCTGCCGTCCGTAGGTCGTTCTGCAACCCGATTGTTTAGTGTTACGCTTGGCTGCCTGTCTCACCTAAACTGTTGTTACAGTTTTCTCCCCAGGCCGACCCTTGGAACACATCTGAGGACCACTGTTGGTTGTTTGTGATTGTCATTTTATTTGGTAGCAGGTACTGTGCAAGGCCTTCTGCCGCATGTTAATATTGTCTGTTTTATGTTTAGTATATGGCCTTCAGCCGAACTTCATAACAACTTTAAGATTAGAACTTCAGTCATGTTTCATTTAAAATTCTTGTTGCTCTGTATTTAGGCCTTCGTCCGCGTTCGCTTCAGAATCTATGGCTTTAATATGTTAATCCTTGTCTGTAAAGTTTCACTTTAATAATTTTGAATTCTTGAAACGGCCTTCATCCGTTTTCTGTAAATGTTTATCTTAAAGTTGTCTTTAATTATTATTGGGTAATTGCTTGGGCCTTCATCCGACAAGATACTTCGAGTTTTCTTAAGATGTTTTTCTGTCGTACTGTGTAAAATCTTGTCTTTAAAGTCTCTCTTTATTATGTAAGGAAAGTTTTTTAATTGGGCTTTCAGCCGAAGAATTAACTTGAATTATCCTTAATATGACCTTTAGCCGTAATTTGCAAATGCTTGTCTTTTAAAGAATTTCCTTAGCTTATCTGAAATATTATTACGGCCTCTACCCGAGAAGATACTCTAATTTTATTTAAGTGAGGACTTCAGCCGTTTCTCTAAATCCTAGTGCTTTAAAAGCAATCATTTAAACTTATTCTGGACAAGTTACTTGGGCCCTCAGCCGTGAACTGATCGTTGTTGTTCTAAGGAGAAAACTGTGCATTGGTTTGAAAAATAAAGTTGTGTGCGTTCCTGTATAACTATCAGTAATTGACCTTGGCCCCTTTCCACAACCTGATCCGCTCTGTCCTGCGAAACCAGATTTCAAACATAAATTTTCACGTAAACCTATATTAACAATAGTGCCTTTTATTGCACAAGGATAACTTTCGTGTAGAACTGACTGTGAATAAAAGTCCGCCATTCTATAACGAAACATTATATTATGAAAAGTGACCACACGTACAAGGACAAGATTGTCCTATCGTTCTCAGCACTCCAAACAGTTTAGAGACGATTTCTACCAGTAGTTGCCGGCCGCGGTGGCCGAGCGGTTCTTGGCGCTTCAGTCTGGAACCACGTGGCTGCTGCGGTCGCAGGTTCGAATCCTGCTTCGGGCATCCATGTGTGTGATGTCCTCAGGTTAGTTAGGTTTAAGTATTTCTAAGTGTAGGGGACTGATGACCACAGATGTTAAGTCCCACAGTGCTTACAGCCATTTCTACTAGTAGTTCCTGTTTACAAAAGTGAATTGCTTGCCTTAATAGGGTTGAATAAGCCGAGACACCTGCCACGCGATTTTATCCTGTACAGTGTGACCATTAATCAAACCGGAAAACTGCAGAGACCTGTTCGTGGCAGATAAAGAAGGAAAATGGTCCTATGAATGTGTGTCCGGAAATGTATCTTTGCCACGGTAGATGGCGCTAACGAAGACAGTTCCTCTGACAACGTGCTGCGTGTTGCTTGTGTGCTGTAGGCTGTGTAATTGACGTAGCGTACTGTAAGCAGCAGAATTGTCCAGAATTCTTGTCGGGAATAAGCTGAGATGGCGTTCGTGTACGGCCAAGCAGGTGGAAACTTTCAGGAGGCAACATGGTTATGCCAAAACAAGTACCATCACAGACACTAGCCACATGCTACATCTCACAGCATTTCCACCCACTTTTGGGAGTTTGTGTTATCATGGACCGTTTCAGATAGACGAACGTATAGGGATGCGGCGAATAGAGCGTACACCAGATTTGCAGGACCAGGTTGTACAGGATACTGAGAGGAACCCTACTACTACTAGCGGACCGCCAACATGGTGTAAGTCAGAGAATGATTATGTGTATCCTGCATGACAACAGCAACTATCTCTGTAATCTGCATCCCATGGAGGCTATTTTGAACATCTGTTGTGACGTGGATGCGATGCACATCCATGCTGTGTTCCTGAAAGATTTGTTGTCATTGCACACGTACCGTCCTCCACCGTACACAAGTTCCTAGAAACATTTTTCCTCTGTTTGCAGCCAGGAATTAGTTCCTGCAGTTTGTCGGTTTTATTAATTTGCACCCTGCCGTCCCGAAACAAATGTGCTACAAAACGCCACTGTTTCCTGGGCGTGTACCCCGACATCAGTATGGGATATGGTCACCATGCACACGTACACAGGCCACACAACGGGTTAGCATACTCTGGATCAGGTGGTCGAGCAGCTGATGGGGTATAGCCTCCCATTCTTGCACCAGTGCCTGTCAGAGCTCCTGAAGTGCCGTAGGGGTTTCAAGACCTGCAGCGATACGTCGTGCTGGATCGGGTTTAGGTCTGGAGAACAGGGAGGCCACTCCATTCTCCTGATATCTTCTGTTTCAAGGTACTCCTCCACGATGGCACCTCGGTGGGGCCGTGCGTTATCATCAAGCAGGAGGAAGGTGGGAACCACTGCACCCATGAAAAGGCGGACATACTGGTGCAAAATGACGTCCCGATACACCTGACCTGTTACAGTTCCTCTGTCAAAGACATGCAGGGGTGTACGTGCACCAATCATAATCCCACCCCACACCATCAAACCACGACCTCCATACAGGTCCCTTTCAAGGACATTAACGGGTTGGTATCTGGTTCTTGGTTCACACCAGATGAAACCCCGGCGAGAATCATTGTTCAGACTATACCTGGACTCGTCCCTGAACATAACCTGGGACCACTGTTCCAATGACCATGCACTGTGTTCTTGAAAGCAGGATTTACGGGCTCTCCTGTGACCAGGTGTCAGTGGAATGCAGCTTGCATGTCTCGAGGCGAATAAACCGTGTCTGTTCAGTCGTGTGTAGACTGTGTGTCTGGAGACAACTGTTCCAGTGGCTGCGGTAAGGTCAGGAGCAAGGCTACCTGCAGTACTCCGTGGCCGTGTGCGGGCACTGATGGTGAGATGTCGGTCGTCTTGTGGTGTTGCACACTGTGGACGTCCCTTACTGTAGAACCTGGACACGTTTCCTGTCTGCTGGAATCGTTGACATAATCTTGAGATCACACTCACTGGCACACGGAGGGCCCGTGCTTCGACCTGCTGTCTTTGACCAGCCTCCAGTCGCCCTATTATTCTCCCCCTCATAACGTCATTAATATGTGTTCTTTGAGCCATTTTCAACAAACAGTCACTATTAGCACGTCTGAAAACGTCTGCACGCTTACTCGCTGCACCGTACTCTTACATGCACCAACACACCTCTGCGTGTGTACTGCTGCCAGCTCCACCATGCGACGGCCGCGGGACAAATGCACCGCATGGCCATACCCCGAGGTGATTTAAATCCGCAAACCTCCCACCAGAGCGTTGTTTCACCGTGTATCAGCATTATCCTTAATTTATGAGCATGAGTGTACATAGACAAACGTCCTAGTTGCTGTTTCACATTTGATACTTGTTCTGTGCACCATTGAGTTTATAGCCGTTCTGGCAGATGGCAGAGATATAGTACAGCGTTAAAATGATGTCTATATACGACTCACGTTACAAGTAGCTTGCTGCTATTGAATTCTGTGCGGAAAAAGGTACAATGGTGAAGATCCATAAACATTCGTGTGCAGTGTATGGAAGTGCTTCAGTTGATAGGAGTACACTTGGGCGATGGGTAAAGAAAGTTACAGCCTCAGGAAATGCAGAAATAGAGCTGCATGATCAACCAGGCTCGCAACATCCTGTCACAGCATCCATCCCACAGTCCAGACCTGACACCCTCGGACTTCCATCTCTTTGGGCCGCTTACAGATTCTCTACGGGGAGCACACTTTGAAGATGACGAGAGAGTCAGTAATGCCTACAGGAAAAGAGCTTTTACCAACAGGAAATACATGCTCTTCCACAACGTCGGCGTACGGCCATAGAACGTGATGGAGACTACGTAGAAAAATAGGACATGGACAAGGCATGTTGACGTATATTGTCATTAAATTCTGACTCCTAACAATAAACAAGTTCTGAGAAAAAAAAGTGCTGCGTTACTTACTGAACGACCCTCGTAGCTGGCGGCACGCAACACAGAGAACGAAACAGAGGTTTTCCAGATGAATTCATAATCCAAATAAGTTCACTTTCACACAGTTTAACCAGTTATACGCGAAACACAACAATTGCAGACTTTATTAACGCTACCCGAGGCTTAAGCCGACGCTGACAGATTAAATACGGAGTTTAGCACATTCTCGTATGACTGACAACGATCGAATAACCTCCCAGTTGCAGACACCTCGTTATTTATACATGTTCGGTGCGGACAGCGGAGGGAACGCTTGCCTCAAAACTGCTTCTAGAGTACCAACAGCGCCTATCCAGCATCTACAAAATTATTCATATCGTTGTTAGTTGAAGACTATAAAAGATCAGAATTTTTCTGTAGGTATCTCTACACTTTATTTATGTTCAGTAAAATCTTTAGCCTGACAACTCGTAGGGTTTGAATTCCGTAATTTCCCATAATTAATAATGTCATGTGACTAGGGCCTCCCGTCGGGTAGACCTTTCGCCTGGTGCAAGTCTATCGATTTGACGCCACTTCGGCGACTTGCGCGTCGATGGGGATGAAATGATGGTGATTAGGACAACACAACACCCAGTCCCTGAGCGGAGAAAATCTCCGACCAACCGGGAATCGAATCCGGGCCCTTAGGATTGACATGCTGTCGCGCTGACCACTCACCTACCGGGGACGGACATTTCTCATAATGAACTGAAGGTAGATGAATAGATGATGGCCTGTGAACTGCCTCTGTTTTAATTCTGCACCTTTTAAAATTTACGGCATTATCCTGAAACTTGGTACAGCTTGATTATTACATATGATTGATATGGTACTGCCGTCGTCGCTTTGTAGCTTAATAACAAGAACCAGTTAATCTAAATAGTTTTAGAAAATTTGAATACAAAAATTACGTCTTCCTTAATAATTAGAAAAAACATGAGGTATTGAGGTATGTTCCTGGAACTTTTTACCATGTGTTTTTATGATAAAATGTATCCTGTTCCAGAAGTAGAACTTTCTAGCAGAATTATTAACCATCTCTTAAAATTTTACAAAAAGTGGATATTTGGAGTAACTAATTAGCGAGTCATTTTCAGAATCGCGGTATTTAACATTTTCATTCTCTTATGTAATCTGGCGAAGTTTTGAAACAATATTTAAGCATTTAAGTTTTACATCACTGTATGCTGCAGTCTCTTCGTTAGTAGCTCACAACATGTGCTCAGCCTTTCTGGTGGACTGACCAAGTGGATATTTGAAGTAACTAATTAGTGAGTCATGTTCAGAGTCGCAGTATTTAA
This sequence comes from Schistocerca serialis cubense, assembly GCF_023864345.2. Classification (NCBI taxonomy): domain Eukaryota; kingdom Metazoa; phylum Arthropoda; class Insecta; order Orthoptera; family Acrididae; genus Schistocerca; species Schistocerca serialis. Next base: position 95,745,000 of record NC_064649.1, read on the forward strand.
TATTTTCATTTTCTTATGTAATCTGACCAAATTTTGAAACAATATTTAAGCTTTTCAATACATTGTGGGAGTGAACAGTGATCAATGTGTTACAAATATTTACTATCAGAAACAGTCTTGATCACAATTTATTTATTACAGTGACCGGTTCTTACTAATTGGTCTGAAGATGACCACAATAGTGGTCGAAACCGGTCACCGTAATAAATAAATTGTGATCAAGACTGTTTTTGATGGTAAATATCTAAGCATTTAAGTTTTGCGTAACTTTACGCTGCAATCTCTTTGTTAGTAGCTCACAACATATGTTCAGCCTTTCTGATGGACTGACCTTGACTGAGCGACTGGGAGAAATATCAATACTTTACTCGCCGTACTTTCATGGGCTTGCTTCCTTTCAAATTGACCACTAGATGCCACTAGAAGCGCACCCGCCAGTATAAAAGGAGGTGGGGTGTGTTATCTTCCCAGTAGAGAAGCAATTTCAATTCTACTAAAGTTTACCCCAGTCAACTGCTGGTAATGTGACTGTGAAGTGAGTAAGGTACACTCTATTTGCAGATAACATCGCATTTTACGTTATTTCGAGTTCTGATATTTCACATACGTGAAGTAAACGTATCAGCGCTGCAGTACGAACGGAGTAAGCAGTGAGAGGTAGGTTCCCACGCTCGCTGGCAGAGGCGGTTGGCCGTTTAGCGCCTTGAAAGCCAGTGGGATGAGGTGGTGATACGGAAATCACTCGTGACGTCAGCAAAGAGATACGTACGGAAAGTACATTTAGTGTGGCGCGAATCAATTAGCTGTTGTAAATAAATAAAAGTTGCCTTTTGCCTCTCAGAGTCTACAGGTCATATATGTTATCTTTCAATAATTTTACGATGGCAGGAAACGTTGATATAAATATATAAATTAATGAATAAATTTGGCGCAACCGAAGATGTACGATCTTATGCAAACTATACTGATCCTACGCTCAAGTTACAGACTGTGCACTGCACTCTGCAGTCGTCGATAAGATGCCGCTCTACGAGGCTTAGAACTTAAATAGTTGTGTAGAACCCGTTTCCAGCGATGTGGAAGCCTTAGTATACCGTTAGCAGAGCCTGTTCTGTTGATGGTTCGAATGGAGCGGTCTACTGCCTGTCGAATCTCTGGAACAGTTCTGAAGCGAATGCCACGAAGTGGTTCCTTCATCTTCGGAATCAAATCAAAGTCACAAGGACTTAAGTCCGGGGAGTATGGTGTGTGGTACAGTACTTCCCAGTACCATCGACTGAAAGCAGCAACCACAAGTTGCGCTATATGCGCCCGCGCATTGTCGTGCAAAATGATGATTGGGTTGCGGAGAAAGTGTTGCCGTTTCCTTCATATATAATTTTGGGACAGTTAATTGCTTCGATGATTACAAAACGTAATATTTTAACCTTCGAAGCCACGTGTTTTTGCATTTCATACCTTATGTAATTTCGTATTCACACAACATTTAGCGTAATGGAATGGAGTCGCGCGTAGTGGCTAGTCGCCTGAGTGGGCAAAGTGGCCAAGTACAGTGACGGAAAAAACAATCGCAGCATGAAGAAGGAATTGGGCGACATAAACGAAAGTTCGTAGGCGTGTTTCTACATCTGAAACACGGTTTCTTCTCAAATTTCGTGCGACTAGCATAAGAATGGTGCTAGTAGCACCACTGTGAGGTTGCAAAAAATGGTTCAAATGGCTTAGAGCACTATGGGACTTAACATCTGAGGTCATCAGTCCCATAGCACTTAGAACTACTTAAACCTAACCAACCTAAGGATATCACACACATCCATGCCCAAGGCAGGATTCGAACCTGCGACCGTAGCAGCAGCGCGGTTCCAGACTGAGGCGCCTAGAACCGCTCGGCCACAGCAGCTGGTTATGAGGATGCAAATTAGGTTTGCTTTAAATAGGCGCTGTAATAGTCGTGAGCCTTAGCGCAGATATTAGACTGAGTTGATGTTAGACAAGAAAGCCTTTAAGGCGACAAAGATGCCGTTATCAACACACCATAGAATTTGCAAGAGGTCTTGTAATAGGGCTACGAGAAGATGGAAGCTCATCTGCTATACAGTGGAAAGACTTGGCAGGAATGTAGCCACTGTACATGATTGCTGGCAGCGGTCACGAGAATGTACGGGTGCAAGAACACGTGACTCCAGACAGACACGTGGCACTACCGAGAGGGAAGACCACAGTGTTCGGCTTAAGGCTGAGGCGCATCGTACTGCATCTGCAGCAGCAGTCTGAGTAGCAGTTGGTACCACAGTGACACAACGAACAGTTACACATCACTTAATTGAAGGACAGCTCCGAACCGTTCTGTGGCGGTCATTCCACTGACCCCAAATCACCGCCATCTGCGACATCAGTGGGTCAAGCGAGAGTTCACTGGGGGGCAGGGTAGAGGTCTGTTGTGTTTTATGATGAAAGCTGATTCTGCCTCAGTACCAGTGATGGCTGTGTTTTGTTTAGGAGGAGGTCAGTCGAGAGCCTGGAACCAACCTGTCTGCATCCGAGGGCACACTGACTTGCATCTGGAAATACGGTCTGGGTTGCTATTTCGTGTGACAGCAGGAGCAGTCTCGTGGATATTCCACGCACCCTGACTGCAAATTTGTATATCGCTCTGGTGATCAACGTGTTGTGCTGCTATTCATGGACAGCATTCCAGGCGATGTTTTCCAACAGGATATCGCTCGCCCACACACGCTGTTGTAACCCAACATGCTGTACAGCGTGTCGACACGTGGCCCTGGCCTGCTCGAACGCCAGAACTGTCTCCAGTCGAGCTCGTATGGACCATCATCAGACCACAACTCCAGCGTCATCCGCAAACAGCATTAATCTTCCATGTATCGGTCGAGCAAGCGCTACAGGCATGGAACTCCGTCCCAAAAACTGACATCCGACACCTTTACAACACAATGCACGCTCGTTTGCACGCTTGCTTTGAACGTCCCGGTGCTACACCGGTTACTGATGTGCCAGTATTTCACATTTGCGGTGGCTTACCTCGCCCTTATAGGCTATTAACCTGTGATCTTGCAATGTTAATCGTTTAAGTATGCTACGTAGACATACATATTCCCAAAATTTCATTACTGTACGTTAATTGTTTTTTGGTGTTGTTATTATTTTCCTTCAGTGTAGTTACCTTGTTTCAATGAAGCTGATAACGTGGCAAGAATATTTTTTAAAATAAGTATACAATGGAATTGTGCGTTAACACCCTGCTGAAAAACTGTGTAATGTTATTATGGGTGTATGTTAAGGAGCCGGCAAATTATTACGTAAGAAAATAGCTATAGCAATCATTGGATTCCTGACTTGGATAATAGTCATTTGACGCTGTAAGAAAAGAAGAAATGCTGTTTGCTACAACCCTGATTTACGCCATTTATCATAATACTCTAATAATGTAGTCTAATAATAATAATAATAATAACACAGACCTAGAAGCACTCAATACACTTACACGATCACAATGCCACAAATATAGAATACATCACGTACATTGAGCAACAGAAAGATTCACATTAAGCAGAAAGGAAGGAGGAAGGGGATTTATCGACATAAAAAACCTACATTATGGACAGGTAGACAATTTAAGAAAATTCTTTCTAGAACGAGCAGAAACTAGCAAAATACACAAGGCAATCACTCATATAAATACATCGGCTACACCACTGCAATTTCATAACCACTTCTACAACCCTTTAGATCACATAACATCAACAGATACGAAGAAAGTAAATTGGAAAAAGAAGACACTTCATGGCAAGCACCCGTATCATCTAACACAGCCACACATCGATCAAGACGCATCCAACACATGGCTAAGACAAAGGCAATATATACAGTGAGACAGAAGGATTCATGATTGCAATACAGGATCAAACAATAAACACCAGGTATTACAGCAAGCATATTATTAAAGATCCCAATACCACAACGGATAAATGCAGACTTTGTAAACAACAAATAGAAACAGTAGATCACATCATAAGCGGATGTACAATACTAGCAAATACAGAATACCCCAGAAGACATGACAATGTCGCAAAAATAATACATCAACAGCTTGCCTTACAACATAAACTTTTAAAACAGCACGTTCCTACATACAAGTATACACCACAAAATGTACTGGAGAATGATGAATACAAGTTATACTGGAACAGAACCATTATAACAGATAAAACAACGCCACATAACAAACCTGACATCATGCTCACCAATAAAAAGATGAAATTAACACAACTAATCGAAATATCCATACCCAATACAACAAATATACAAAAGAAAACAGGAGAAAAAATTGAAAAATACATCCAACTGGCTGAGGAAGTCAAAGACATGTGGCATCAGGATAAAGTTGACATCATACCAATTATATTATCAACTAAAGGAGTCATACCACACAATATCCACCAGTACATCAATGCAATACAGCTACATCCAAACATATATATACAACTACAGAAATCCGTAATTATTGATACATGTTCAATTACCCGAAAGTTCCTAAATGCAATATAACACATACCGTACAGTTAAATGGAAGTGACGCTTGATCAAGGTCTGCGTCACTCCATTTTTAACCGGACTTAACGTCTGAGAAAGTGAAGGAAATAATAATAATAATAATAATAATAATAATAATAATAATAATAATAATAATAATAAGAAGAAGAAGAAGAAGAAGAAGAAGAAAATATAATATGCCATATACGAGGGCTGTCCAGAAAGTAAGTTACGATCGGTCGCGAAATGGAAACGACTATGAAAATCCGATAAAGCTTTGCAAAGATGTGTTGGGCAGTGACTTTAGTATGACTCTAGGTAGAATTATGTCGCTCTTTTGATTCCTGAGCTCTTAGTGAGCGCGTAAAGATGTTATAGAAAATAGCGTCTCCCGCCGAGTACGTGGACCTGGTGAGAATTTTCCCCTGAAGCTATGCAACCAACATTACATAACTGTCGTGCGGTTGTTTCTTCAAGACAATTCTCTGCCTCATTCTGCAGGGGCAATGAAGAAGTTCCTGCATCGTTTCAATTGGAAATGTTTCGTTACCCACAATACAGCCCGTAATTGTCTCCCACTGAGTTTCATCTCTGCTCAAACGAACCGGTGGCTATGAAGACAACATTTTGGCACAGACAACGAGCTTTAGGCCAGCGTAGAGAATTGGCGGAAAGCACTGGCGGCTGCCTTCTATAACGAGGGTACTGGGAAGTTGGTTCAACGCTACGACAATCGGATCGGCGACTATGGAGATAAGTAGCTGAAAGGTGTAGCTAACTGTTACAAATGAAACATTTCTGATTTTCACTGTGATTTTCATTTCGCGATCAATCGTAACTTACTTTCTGGACAGCCCTCGTACATTCAGCAAAGAGATCAAAATGGCAGGCAAGCATTGCGTGACACAGTTTAGAAACAGACATACGAACATAGGCCTTAGTAAACCTGATCCCATTTTTCATCTGAGTCTTTGTTTTCCTTCCACTGTCTCGGGCCACTCTGGCCTACCTTCTTGGCAAAGTGGCCATTTTGCAGACTTTCACTTCACCCCACTTTTGTATTGCGAAACAGGACTTGAAATATAATGCAGTTGTTTTCTAGTTACAGAACATAAACAGTTTATACAGATAAATTTGATATGCTTACATATGTTATGATGTCACAGGAAAAGTTTTCCATAGGCTGGCCACTTTAACTAGTCTCCACTACAGATGGAATAACATTGTGGATGAGCTGCAACCCTGTCTTACAACTTTCTCAATTCCTGCTTTACTGTCATGTCATTTTTATCACTGCAGAGTTGTTTCTGTACAAGTTGTAAATAACCCCATCGTTTCACGAATTTTATTCCTGCTCCCTTCAGAGTTTGAAAGACTGTGCCCCAGTAATGTAGAATGCAAATATGAGAAAAGTGCTATTTTTGCTGACGCGCACTGTGTAGAGGCGTGTGGATGGATGTGTGTGTGCCGGGCAGGTATAGATTGCAGGCGGCGGGCCACCTGCCACCGAGATGGGCGGCATTTGGGTCACGCGCGCCGCCCACGGCTTTGTTTGTGCGGCGGTGCGTGATGGTGGCGGGGGGGGGGGGTGTCCGCAATCAGCCCCGCTCCACCCCCTTATCTTCTCTGTCGGCATTGGCAGGCAGCTGCCGCTCTGCGCTCTGCTACATGCTGCCGGCTACCTGCTACAGCACCGCTTCCCCTGCTACTTGTGGGCGCGCCGCAGGGCAGAGGCTGTAGTGGGGATACGTGACGTCATCACCCGTGACAATTCTCCTGATGAAGGGCGAGAGGACTCTCTGCAAGCATGCACTATTTTAATCCTCGCCTTGAAGAAAATGACTTATCGATACATAATCAACACGGATTCAGAAAATATCGTCTTTGTACAACACAGCTAGCTCTTTATTCCCATGAAGTAATGAGTGTTGTCGACAAGGGATCTCAGATCTAATCCATGTTCCTAGATTTCCAAAAGGGTTTTGATACCATTCCTCACAAGTGACTATTAATCAAATTGCATGCATATGGAGTATCGTCGCAGTTGTGTGACTGGATTCGTTATTTCCTCTCAGAGAGGTCACAGTTCGTAGTGATGGACGGTAAATCATCGAGTAGAACAGAAGTGATATCTGATGTACCGCAAGGTAGTGCCGTGGGCCCTCAGATGTTCCTGATTTACACAAAATTCGCTTCAGAACTGCTGCAAATTCGTCGGGCAACAGATCGCGCCACTCGAACTGTCAACACAACTGTCACTGCTGAGAGTATCCTACGACTTGCACATTGCTGTCAACGGGTTATACACAACGCTGGTGACTAATTTGAAGGTCAGTAAAACTTTGAAACACATATCTGTTTTGTACGAGTTGTAAATAAATAGTTGCCTCTATTAAAGTTCCAACTTTCTTACAATACGTTATGTGAAGCGTAAATAGCAAACATTTGAAGCATGTTTTATGATTGTCGACAAGATTGGCTAGAATTCCAAAAGAATTTGAATTTATACAGGGTAGTCAATAGGCCCAAGAGACGACAAGATTCACCTTTCGATGTATCCTGCTAAAATTCTCTTCCTTGGTTCTCCAGATTTATGGATGTCTGTAGCCGGCAGACTACCTCGCGGTGTACGGCAGATGGTATTTCGTGTACCACGATACAGGTGTTCGACAAAAATATGGAATCAATGCGAGAAATGCATGCCTGAGCATAGGTCCAGGTACTAGCCAAACTGATGATTGCGCTGTTCTATTTCACCACGAACGGCACAAGTGAATACGTTACAAGCATCATTCGTGTTCAGAACAGTGATCTGCATAGTTGTGTGTGCATTATGTCGGAGCTAAGGGAATTCGAAAGTGAGCAAATTGTTGGTAGTCGCGTGGTAGGTGCTTCAGTAACCAAGGCAGCTGAAGTGTTTGATATTTCAAGAGGCACAGTATCAAACGTTTATACTGCATACACGGCAAGCGGAGAAATACTATCCATTAAGTGAAGCGCAGACGAATGTGTGGGTTGAGACATCACAACTGGCTGCTGTCGGCACCAAAACAGCACGAGAGGAGCTCCGTAGTAATGGAATTGCAGAGCGAGTCTGAGTTCCAGAAACACTCATCAGTGACACTGCAAGGGGGCTTAATTAAAAATAAAAGGCTAATATTAATCAATAAATGCAATAATTTTACTAGCTGTGTGACCGGTTACGAAGTCTCGTAACCGGTTGGCACTCACTAGTATTAGCACGCAATCTGACTGCATAAAATAAAAATAAAGAATGACAAGGAATTTACATTAGCACAATTGATTAATTTAAGTCCCCTGGAACTATAAAAGCTACGAAACAACAAAGCACAAGTGTAACTGTTCTGTGTGTGGTAGTGTGACTCAACTTACATGTATCTGGCTCGGTTCTTTCTCAATACGCAAAATATTTTAAACGCCATTTACAATGAACTAATTGAAAAACCAGAAATGCTATAATTGCACATAGAAACCAGAATTACAAGTCTAATAAATGAACACGAGCCAGATGCTTTGTTGACTGTACCTGTGAGCAAGAGGGATTGTTATTAAAGAAAACTGTAATACCTTTTTACCTCATTATATATTGACGAAAATATTCCATTACACCAGCATCATAAATCAAAAGCACATCTCCTACCTCAAACATATTCTGACAATTGCATCTTCTTCCATCTAGACATTACACCAACCGAACATTACAACATTTCAGTCAACACTCAGATCGTCTACTCTCTCGCCCAACAGAACAACGACTGCTCTCGACATCCTCTGAACTACAACTGCGCCAGTAGAGGCGGCGGAATAATAATCTTTGCCGCAATCTCTGGCGCTGTGACTCAGTGTAGACACCTTTCAACACAAATGCCCCTAACAGAAAAACGTGGTGCCGAAGCAACAAAACCTGGACTATGGGGGCTGGAAGAAAGTCATTTGGTCAAATGAGTCTTGTTTCACGCTGTTTCCAACTTCTGGCCAAGTTTATGTCTGGCGTATACCGCTCCAAATCTTCGATGCAGACAGCTTCCTCCCAAGGGTAAAACAAGGCAGGCATTCGATAATGATCTGGGTACCCATATCGTGGTATTGTATGAACCCTATGGTTGCAGTGTCATTTAACCTTCCTACAACAATCCCCTGCGGTATATTTGAGATTAACTTTGGATCTGTCTATTTCTTACCCTACCAAGCTGCAGGTATTGGCTACACAGTAAAGCGTAACCCATTGCTGACGTGGCGTCCTCTTCGCTATAATTTCGACTCTGTCTTTGAGAATGATTGATCACTATTCGACAGCCATCAGAGACTTGAGAAACTGCGAATAACTCTGCACTTTCCCAACTGACGCCCAGCGACGAGCATGTAGCCTTTAATAAAGTAAACGGGAATACTGAATATAAATCAGCGAGCGCCCGGAAGCCATCTATTAGTTAGGCGGCCGGGGGGGGGGGGGGGGGCGGCTGCACAATTTACAAAGCGGGCCTGTTAGTTGCCCTGTTTACTCGCGCGTCGCCATTATTCTCCGGTATGCCGGGAGACCCCTTTGTTTGCAGTGCATGCACTGCTCGCGGGTCATGTGAGGGCGCGTGCGACTGTATATACGTGTGTTCTGTGTGTGTGTGTGTGTGTGTGTGTGTGTGTGTGTGTGTGTGTGTGTGTTGCGCTCACGCCCTGCGTTAATTATATCTGGACTCGGGGATGCAAGTTTGTGCAAATTTCATCGCGCTAGTTGCGCAGTCCGACGTCTGGTGCACAGTCGATTGTCAGGGCCGGCGTCTGCTTTCTGGTCATGATTTGACTGTTGACGTTGAGTGGCATCCCATAATGGCAAATCTGCGCCCTCAAACATCACTGCCGGTGGTGCGACAGCAAACTGCCTTCAGTCTCACGTGTATTTAATTGTAGTGCACCCTGTCAACGAACGAAGCACTGGATAACAGCGTCGCTCCGTAATGATTACAAAAAAAGTACTTCATTGGTCAAGCAAACAGTGGTGTACGTTAGGTATGTGGCGCCCCTGGCAAGAATTTCAAATGGCGCCCTCTAAAGAACCCCCAATGAATGCACGCCCTTATCAATACAGAGAGAGTGACATTTTCCCTTGTTCCAAGAAAATGTGAAGCCTTTTCTTGGCAAATATATATAAATATATATATTTATCTAAAACGATAATACCGGCCGCGACGCACATTCTGTTTCGAGCAGACTGCACATCTACGCCATAGTCTGCGTTTCGGGGAGTGGTCACTCGGAGTGACATGAGGAAAGTGCTTCCCAGTAAAGCGAAGAGGATTCTCGTCATGAGAGCGTCTTCCTTTACTAAGTCTTCTCCGTTTTGTAGCAAACTTTTCCACAATTTCTCGTACGAGACTGGCCGCGGTGCAGCGTTATTTTTTCAGAGGGCGGCGCGGCGCTCCGTTACGTCATCGTCGGCGGCCTTTGGAATTTGGGCCCCCCTTGCTCTTGCACCCCTGGCAGGGGCCGCTCCTGCCAACCCCTAGATACACCCCTGAATGCAGAAGAGAAAATGTAAAGATTTGAGATACGCCGCCCTGGTCACTAAACGACTGAGTCGCAAAAGACTACATATGTGCTCTCCAAACCCCCTTATGGTATGTGGCTGAGGGTACTTCATATAAAACGGTCACTTTCTACATCTACATACATACTCCGCAATCCACCATACGGTGGGTGGCGGAGGGTACCTCGTACCACAACTAGCATCTTCTTTCCCTGTTCCACTCCCAAACAGAACGAGGGAAAAATGACTGCCTATATGCCTCTGTACGAGCCCTAATCTCTCTTATCTTACCTTTGTGGTCTTTCCGCGAAATATAAGTTAGCGGCAGTAAAATTGTAATGCAGTCAGCCTCAAATGCTGGTTCTCTAAATTTTCTCAGTAGCGATTCACGAAAAGAACGTCTCCTTTCCTCTAGAGACTCCCACCTGAGTTCCTGAAGCATTTCCGTAACACTCGCGTGATGTTCAAACCTACCAGTAACAAATCTAACAAACCGCCTCTGAATTGCTGCTATGTCCTCCGTCAATCCGACCTGATAGGGATCCAAAACGCTGGAGCAGTACTCAAGAATAGGTCGTATTAGTGTTTTATAAGCGGTCTCCTTTACAGATGAACCACATCTTCCCAAAATTCTACCAATGAACCGAAGAGGAACGGAGGGTTCCAAATGATTGGAAAAGAGCACAGATAGTCCCAGTCTTCAAGAAGGGTCGTCGAGCAGATGCGCAAAACTATAGACCTATATCTCTTACGTCGATCTCTTGTAGAATTTTAGAACATGTTTTTTGCTCGCGTATCATGTCATTTCTGGAAACCCAGAATCTACTATGTAGGAATCAACATGGATTTCGGAAACAGCGATCGTGTGAGACCCAACTCGCCTTATTTGTTCATGAAACCCAGAAAATATTAGATACAGGCTCCCAGGTAGATGCTATTTTTCTTGACTTCCGGAAGGCGTTCGATACAGTTCCGCACTGTCGCCTGATAAACAAAGTAAGAACCTACGGAATATCAGACCAGCTGTGTGGCTGGATTGAAGAGTTTTTAGCAAACAGAACACAGCATGTTGTTATCAATGGCGAGACGTCTACAGACGTTAAAGTAACCTCTGGCGTGCCACAGGGGAGTGTTATGGGACCATTGCTTTTCACAATATATATAAATGACTTAGTAGATAGTGTCGGAAGTTCCATGCGGCTTTTCGCGGATGATGCTGTAGTATACAGAGAAGTTGCAGCATTAGAAAATTGTAGCGAAATGCAGGAAGATCTGCAGCGGATAGGCACTTGGTGCAGGGAGTGGCAACTGACCCTTAACATAGACAAATGTAATGTATTGCGAATACATAGAAAGAAGGATCCTTTATTGTATGATTATATGATAGCGGAACAAACACTGGTAGCAGTTACGTCTGTAAAATATCTGGGAATATGCGTGCGGAACGATTTGAAGTGGAATGATCATATAAAATTAATTGTTGGTAAGGCGGGTACCAGGTTGAGATTCATTGGGAGAGTGCTTAGAAAATGTAGTCCATCAACAAAGGAGGTGGCTTAAAAAAAAACACTCGTTCGACCTATACTTGAGTATTGCTCATCAGTGTGGGATCCGTACCAGGTCGGGTTGACGGAAGAGATAGAGAAGATCCAAAGAAGAGCGGCGCGTTTCGTTACCGGGTTATTTGGTAACCGTGATAGCGTTACGGAGATGTTTAGAAAAACTCAAATGGCAGACTCTGCAAGAGAGGCGCTCTGCATCGCGGTGTAGCTTGTTGTCCAGGTTTCGAGAGGGTGCGTTTCTGGATGAGGTATCGAATATATTGCTTCCCCCTACTTATACCTCCCGAGGAGATCACGAATGTAAAATTAGAGAGATTAGAGCACGCACGGAGGCTTTCAGACAGTCGTTCTTCCCGCGAACCATACGCGACTGGAACAGGAAAGGGAGGTAATGACAGTGGCACGTAAAGTGCCCTCCGCCACACACCGTTGGGTGGCTTGCGGAGTATCAATGTAGATGTAGATGTAGATGTAGAAGACGACTTTCCGCCTTCCCCACAACTGCCATTACATGCTTGTCCCACTTCATATCGCTCTGCAATGTTACGGCCAAATATTTAATTGACGTGACTGTGTCAAGCGCTACATTACTAATGGAGTATTCAAACTTTACAGGATTCTTTTTACTATTCATCTGCATTAATTTACATTTATCTATATTTAGAGTTAGCTGTCATTCTGTACACCAATCACAAATCCTGTCCAAGTCATCTTGTATCCTCCTACAGTCACTCAACGACGAGACCTTCCCGTACACCACACCATCATCAGCAAACAGCCGCACATTGCTGTCCACCCTATCCAAAAGATCATTTATGTTGATAGAAAACAACAGCGGACCTACCACACTTCCCTGGGGCACTCCAGATGATACCCTCACCTCCGATAAACACTCACCATCGAGGACAACGTACTGGGTTCTATTACTTAAGAAGTCTTCGAGCGCTCACATACTTGGGAACCAATTCCATATGCTCGTACCTTAGTTAGGAGTCTGCAGTGGGGCACCGAGTCAAACGCTTTCCGGAAGTCAAGGAATATGGCATCCGCCTGATACCCCTCATCCATGGTTCGCAAGATATCGTATGAAAAAAGGGCGTCCTGATGCATAGACGGCAACTTCTCTGTCTCAAGGAAATTCGTTATATTCCAACTGAGAATATGTCCGAGAATCCTGCAACAAACCGATGTTAAGGATATTGGTCTGTAATTTTGAGGATCCGTCCTTCTACCCTTCTTATGTACAGGCGTCACCTGCGCTTTTTTCCAGTCGCTCGGGACTTTACGTTGGGCAAGAGATTCACGATAAATGCAAGCTAAGTAAGGAGCCAATGACCTCTGTAAAACCAAATTGGAATCCCCTCTCCAGTACCGGTTGCAAACGGTGCATACTCCCTCTAACTTTACATACAACGTGTTTTGGAGAGGTTTACGTGACAGGAAGCAATATATTTCGCTGACGCTTGTTGCCTCTCTTGTAGCGTCTGCACTGGAGTAGGTTGACATCCGTGTGGAGCTCAAACGCTCACTAAAGGTATCTGTGACCAAACGGGGTGCTCATCTTTGTATCTTCTCTATTTCCTCTATTAGTTTCATTGGGAATGAGAGCAGTTAGCCACTTTAAAAGTACTTTACATATAATTTCAAACGCGTACGAAACTTTCCCCCATTCACCCCTACCGCCGCACCGCGCCTCTCCCGACCTTTGCTGACACACACAGAGTCATGAAACGAAGCAAGTTTATCGCTTACTACATTTTTCACCGTTCACTTATTAAAGCGTCAGCATCTTACACGACGTTTTGATATATTGCATCTTTGCTACCGACTCTATTCGCACCATACTTTGCAAACAGAATCACTAAATCCAAATGCAAAATTATACCATTGCGCTACACATAATTTGGGTGTATGATGCCCTAAACATTGAGATGCTTGAAAAACTAGCTTGTGGCTGAAATGGAGTGTAAATTATCCACATTATACAGGATGTATCAAAAAGAATCATACAATTCGGCGCGTCTATATTTCTGAAACTAATAAACAGGTACAATGAATTTTGCTTTTTGATGAGCAGGAAACTCAAAAAGCTTTTTTTCTCATATCGCTTCTTGCCAAAGAAAAATGAATCATACGCCTTTTCCCATGAAACTGCAGAAAACACATTAAATTTTCGAGAGTCCGTCTCATGCTGTACAACTTCATGTGGTTGTTCCGTACTCCATATTCTCACATTATGACAGTTCACCCTTCCATTTAAATGGAATGTCGGCGCAACACACTTCAGACGGACATCGGGGGCATGTTGAGCTGTCGAGCTGCACTGCGAACGGGTTTCTGCGGACTCCTTGTGAAACTATGGCGGATGCGTTCGACGTCTCTGTCAGACACTAGGGGACGGCCCGGAGATTTGCCTTTACACAATCGATCCGTTTCCCGGAGTTGTTCATGCCATCGTCTAACGCTCTGAGCTGTGGGAGACTCCACATCATAACTAGTACGAAAGTCACGCTGAATAGTTATTACTGACCGGCACTACGTAAAGCATAGAACACAAAACGATTTCTGTAGTCCCGGCACTATTTTTACTAGAAATGGAGAGGACGCAAAATGCTGCTACCTAGCCGGAATCATGTAAAACTCAAGAGTTTGCTCTTTCCTACAGTACGTTTTTCACGCACGTTTCGCAAACAGTAAATAGTTACGATTTTTTAAAATCGGATTATTCTTCTTGATACACCCTGTACATCCCGTGTTTCATAATGTAAGGACTCAGCGACTTCCAACAAACTCCAAGAATAATTTTAAACATTTCCTAAACTTTTTCTTACTTACATGATTAATTTCAAACATTTTACACACCAGCTAAAGTGTTGATGTGAGATTATATAGTGTATGGAATAAAACGATAAACTTTAAGGTATAACAGGACAAAAAATTCAATGAAAACATTCTATTTACAAACAAAATGGCTCTGAGCACTATGGGACTTAACTGCTCAAGTCAATAGTCCCCTAGGACTTAGAACTACTTAAACATAACTAACCTAAGGAAACCAGAGGCGGGATTCGAACCTGCGACCGTAGCGGTCGCGCGGTTCCAGACTGTAGCGCCTAGAACCAGCCGGTAATTCCGGCCGGCTTCTACTTACAATACTTGTTAAAATATAACAGGTAAATTTTTTATTAAAATACTTGTTTATAAACAACATTTTGCATTTTGTTATCCGGGATATACATGTACAATTTTTTCGAACTTCCTACTGGAGAGCAAGCTACGTATAGTCAACCGTGAGAGAAGCAGGAGTCTTTGAGGTTGATGCTGCAATGTTTTAAAGTTTGTACTTTCCCTTGGTTAATTGTAAAGCTGTATGCTAATGTGATTGGTAATTGCAGCCTTTTAAATTGGAGTGGCAGATCAGTGGCATTCTGGGGATAAATACTGTGTGTCCTTTGTACTTTCCACTCATAAGTTCGGCTTCGATGATGATGATAGCTGTCTGATGATCACCCTTGTTCCATTACATAGTTTTGGTGAGATGAGATTTCTGAGTAGTATGATCGGAGATCTAATTTTAAGTCGAAAGCGGAATAATGGTATTCCCGGTGCTTTCAAAGGGTTTGGAAATTCTGTACGGAAGTTCTTCAACGTTTACCATCGCGTCGATCGATTTGTGTAGTCCCTCTTCACCGAGGATTTTCTTATGAATATTAAAGTTAATATCGTCGAAAATATTACTTTTAGTAGTCAAGATTGGCCTTTCAAAGAGCCAGTCCGGATTCGTACCGTTGTTTGGATAAATGTGATCGACGAATTTTTTTCAGCAGTGGCTAAGTTGCAGGAATCACTGTTGAGTTTAATGAGGCCGGTCGTCTGGTTCGTAGGATATGTGCCTTCGCCTGTTTGTAAAAGTTGTTGAGCAAAATGTGTTGTTGTCTCGTCTTTCGACAGTTCAGTCCTCACATTTTTAGCTAGTTGTAGTATTTGTATTTGTGGCCAGAGATGTGAATTCTTAAGCATGCATTGATCTCTGCTGGTGTTGACTTGGGGATATGAGTGTTTTGCTGTTCTTTTTGGTTTCGTCGTTTTACTTCAGAAGTGGCAAAATCTCCTCCCCTTTTGCGTTTGAGCATTATCTAAAATATGAATCAAACCAACTTCTAGTTAACAAATCTACTAAGTGCACTTAACACACTTTTACAGTGTAGTTTTGATCTGTATTCAGTCACTGTATCACTCGACTACTCACACGTCACTGTTACTTTTCATTCACTCACTGCACTACTTTTCCGGTTCCTTCCTTCGTCGCTGATAAGAAACTGACGTTGAAACCCACGTTGGGTCTTGCTTTATGTACGCCTACCAACGGGTAGCCCAACCAGTGGTGCATTCCAGAAAATACCGTAAAAGCTTCGAATGGTCCACAGTGTTCCAGAACATTCCACAACATTCCAGAGTGTCGAGAATGTTACACAATGATCTGGGATGTTCCGAATGTTCACGAACATTCTGGAATTTTCTGAATGTTCCAGAGTATTTCCGAACATTCCAGAACATCCCGAATCATTGTGGAACATCCCGGAACATTATGGAATGTTTTAGAATGGTCTCGAATGTTCTATAATGTTCTCGAATGCTCTAGAATGTCCTGGAATTTTCCAGAAATTTCTTTAGGGGAGAACTTCCCAGCCCTTATCTTGAAAAGCACGGCGTTCAAGTAAAAACTGGAACCACCTTCATGGATTGGGGGGCGGGTGTTGTAAGGGCTACCACACCATATAACTCCCTTGATGGTACGGGACTCGTATCTCAGCTTTAGCGCCACGTACATTCTACACTTACGTCTTTAATCTGCATTGATTAAATCATCTGTAAAGTAATCAGACGTTCGAAGCTGTTTTATACATGGGAGTCCAATCTCTAAAGAATCGGGGGGGGGGGGGGGGGGGTACTAGTAAATTAGCAAAGCATTTCCGAATGACTTAGAAACACATCCAAATTAATACATCTTAAATAAATATGAATTAGTAATAATACTGAATTTGACATAATGACTGTTAGCTTCAGTCTCGGGTTCTTCGGCCGATGTTTGTCTAAAAAATTTTCTGACGTTTCGCCATCACGAGAGGCTGGCATTGTCAAGGCTTCACCCTCCTTTCCCGGCGGTTGACTGGAATCGAGCTTGCGGTCGTAGATTACATGTACCCTGCACGCCAACGTCCGACCGAGCGAGGTGGCGCAGTGGTTAGCACACTGGACTCGCATTCGGGAGGACGACGGTTCAATCCCGTCTCCGGCCATCCTGATTTAGGTTTTCCGTGATTTCCCTAAATCGTTTCAGGCAAATGCCGGGATGGTTCCTTTGAAAGGGCAAGGCCGATTTCCTTCCCAATCCTTCCCTAACCCGAGCTTGCGCTCCGTCTCTAATGACCTCGTTGTCGACGGGACGTTAAACACTAACCACCACCACCACCACCACCACCACCACCACCAACGTCCGAGTGTTTCTTGTGTGTTCATTTCGGTTGTGGTTCTCCGTTCGTTATCTGCAACAGTCGTTCACTGCAACACGGGGATCCAGGATACGTTTAACTTCATGCTTTGCTCTCTGTTGTTGGAGCATTTGTCATGTCTCTGGATTTCTATGGTTTCCCTGAAGAAGCGGGGGTAGGTAGCTCTTCTCAAAGCTAGAACTTCCGTGCCGAACAATTCTATTGTGTGGTAGTTGTCACACAGCGCGTGCTCCACAACGACCGATTTCACCACTTGTAAGGTTTCTCTACGGAACGTTGGTGACTGACAATAACACCATACTGAGATTCTGTGGAGAGAGGCGTCTTCCAGAAGCAAGAATAAGCTGGTATCGTTCAGAGCCCTACTTGTATCACAAGTTAACTTTGCACGTATGTACAGGCACCAGAAACAGTGTGCTGTGATGTCATCTGATTTAGATACGTTTAATACTAATAACTAAATAGATATTGTGTGGAAATGATGTTTCAGACGTGGTGCTATTGAAGGATGTTGGTAATTAGGTGGACTGATAAGAAGTGAAGATGTTCTCCATAGAATGAGCTAGGAAGCTGACAAGGAACTTGTGGTGTGCGTACTGTAAGACCTTCAGTACACACACCATCAGATTATTTGACTTGTCGCTCTAACGAAGTAGGCGAGTGTCAGCAATACGTCTCGTGGTCTTATCGTGGCGTGTTTATCTTCCGCCGTTATGTCACACGATAGAAATGCCACTTGCACGCTTAGAGTAGCAGATTGACGGTGACCAACTTTAAACAGAACTTGATTAATTTTCACACACATTTGTTAAAATAATAACAAGCATAAAAATAACTTGGTTCTGGATGCTATTTACAATTGACAATCCGAAGTTCCTTTGGTATTGGTGCGTTAATCTTATTCTCACATATATCTCTGATACTTGACACAAGTGTCTATACATTTATCTTCATGGCTATGTACAGGAATATGGTAATCTTATTAGGTGCAGACTGAAACTTGACTATAGACTGGTACAGAGAAATGTAGACTGGTGCAGACAAATGCAGACTGGCACAGACTGGTGCAGACAAATGCAGACTGACTAATCGGAGGTCTGTACACTCGTTATAATACCTCGCGTGTTCATGTATCAGTGCGCGAGTGTGATCCACGAGGAGAAAGGTTCTACGTTAGCAGCAACCTCAGTAGCTGCGTTACATATTAATATGCGGATCGGCGGAAGCAGAATTTGGTCCCTCTCTAAGGGAGCGCCATCTCGTAGTGCGGAGATGGACGAGTGCTGCGCCTGCACTATTGTGCTTAGCGGGGCGCGCTCTAGTCTGAAAGTTGTGTACGTACTGACTACACGGAAGTATGTACACAACAGAACTCAAAGATAGATGTGTTAACACATCATGGAATAACTACCATGGTACGAGGTTTGTTTTTGCACTCCATCTCGTTTGAATATCTCATTTTGTTCAAAAATAAAAAAAAGTCTTTTAATGTACATCCACAAAGTCTATGATATTTCTATCTCTATGTCGTGAAGAAAAAAGAAAAAAAAAAAAGAAACACGGAACATCATCTTCATAATGTCCAAGCACAGAAATTATTTAAAATCCTCTTGTTACGTAAAGCAAAGCAGTTGTTTTTTAATTAATAATGTGAACATCTGTCATTGAAAAGAGTCTCTGATTAGTTTCTTGCATGTATCACTCACTCGCAGGTGTCATTGCTCCGACTGCCAGTTTTCTTTTCTTCAAAGTCGTACCACCTACAACAGATGGCAGTAGCCTCGACTGTTACAAATCGAGCCCCCACTCCCCCCCCCCCCCCCCCCCCCCCCCCCCCCCCCCCCCCCGTCTCACTCTCTCTCTCTCTCTGTCTTTTTCTTTCTTTCACTCTCTCTCCTGAACGTATAACATTTTTTTTTCTTCGGCATTAAAAACCAAGGAAAGAATAACTACCCTCTACGTCCTCTTCTTTTACATACTTAAAAAACTATGTACTTAAGATAGTGAAAGTTGGATCTCTGTTTTGGAGCCGAGTTAAGGAGCACAAGTGCTATGTTTGTTATAAAACAAATGTTCGATAATACAAAACTAACGAGTGTAATGCTTGTCCTTTTCTCTGAATTTTAATATAACTGATCATTGAGTTTGGCCTCTAAGCACAGTACTACGCCGTCACAGTGAGAACGATAAGTTTATGTTTTTACGAGGTGACGCTATTTATTAGTGGGTCATCTAACCATGGAAAAGTTGTAGGGTAGATTGGAATCTTACTGATAAACAGTTACTTGCTGTAATGACCGACAAAAATCACAATAGAAATTAAAAGAAAACAAAGGTCTTTCAAACTTAAATTGAATTCTAAAACGACGCTGATACTGTGGGGAGGTACTAAAAGGTGTGGAAACCTGTACGAAGAAAGTGCAACAGAATGTACTCATTTTGGCAGCTCACGAAACCTGCAACTAGATCTCACAAATTGTAACCAGATTAATGAATACAAGTTGTGTGGTAAAGTAGGCAAGTAAGTAATACGCTGCTCAGAATATACACCGAATGACTAATACATTCGAGATCTTGCATTTCCCCAAAATCAGCAAACTATGCAGCCATCAATACGAAATGGTGGGTGGAACATGAGTGTCCAGCATGGTGGGCGGTTATCAGATTGTCACTCCACGACTCTTTACTTAAGAAAGTAAAACGATACAGTGCTTTGGCCAATGTGACAGACTAGAATAGCCCTTAGATCATGAAAAAATAATAGTGAATTCTGCAGAAATTTTCCAGTCACGATGTACAAAACGTACCTCAGCACATTATAAGTTGGTGCTGGGATGGAACAGTGACCTATCGATTGGTCAGCATCTTGATTCGAAATACAGTGGTGGGGAGACTCAATTCGATTAGGGTACACCAGCTTTTGGAGTGAAAGTAATGGATCTTCCCACACTTGTCTCCTCCTTTGTAGGCAAAAAATGTCATGCTCAGTTGACTTGTTCTCTGGACCTGGCAGTGGCGACACGGCTCCTTCTGATCAGGAGAACACATTCCCAGTGAGATAAATCCAAATTTATCCATCTAGTACTTGTTCCCAGTATACTGTAAGAGGTCGTGGTCTCCTGACCATTGCTTACATATTCCGCCCTCACAATCATTTACCGCACATCAAGACGCTTCATTCGAACCCAAACTCGATAAGATAAAGTCAATGTTGTATGAATTCATGTAAATGATATGAAAATAACAAGTAAGCGCACCGGGGTTGAAACACTCGAGGCTGGCATACGCACACATATTCAAGACACGACTGTCACTGGGGCTTGCTTTTAGTTCGGGAGAGGCAAACACTGCACGCCAGGACACCGGTCCCATCAGAGGTTTCCACAGGGAGCTATCTACGTTGGCCGGTGACTGCCTGTGGAGCGCACAGCATGTGCCTGAGTGAAAGGAGGAACGACCCCGTGTTCGGATTAAAAGCAATTTCCGCTACAGTGTGTGGGAGCAGTCACCCTACGCATTCTTTACACATAGCACGCAGTTTCAGAGATTTTCACAGGGAGACAGCAAACGCCAAACGCCAATGCTACAGGTTTCCGGATTGGTCGCCTTAAACGAAACGTCATTCTCCCGTTTTAGAAGAGCAATGCTGATTGGCAGATGATATTTCTGACGCCTTGAGCTGAAGGAGTAATGCAAGAGAGCGAAAGATATACCCCTTCACGTGTGGCATGGAGAGGGGCCATTCCGTTGTCGCTCTTGGAGTGAGAACACGTAACGAGAGCGTGCGCACTCGTACGTGTACTCAAAGAGCGAGGAACAAGTCTCTCCTCAGTACTTCACTGGGAGAGCACCTTTGTCGAGAGCAAATCGAAGCATGGCTCTATATTGAGTCCTTGCGATTAAGCGTTGTTCACTGTGTTGGCTGCTATGGTTGGAGGTTCGAATCCTGTCTCGGGCATGGATGTGTGTGATGTCCTTAGGTTAGTTAGGTTCAATTAGTTCTAAGTTCTGGGCGACTGATGACCTCAGAAGTTAAGTCGCATAGTGCTCAGAGCCATTTGAGCCATTTTGAAGTGTGTTGGCCGACACACTTATTGTGCGGTGTGAACGGACAGAGTTACAGTTAAACACCTGTGAGTGAATTTTTGAGTGGCATCGCGGTGGACTGGTTATCTGACCGGTGTACCACGCCAACAGTTAGACTAGGGGCGAATAGGAGTCCTTGACTTCATCAAGGCGTAGGGAGAGTTTGATTGGCGAAGGTCAATCGAGATAGAACGAGAGTTATCTTATTTGTCAGCAGCGAGCGGCGCAGACAGCAGTCATCGCAGCTTACGGTATTGTGCGCTACAGCTATTGCGAGCCCCATATTTCCTCCACAACATAACCCTTCACTGCATTTCACATGCGGCAGCCTCGACCGTACCTAGCATCATTCTAATAGATAATTAATCAAGTTGAGTAGGTTCGGCTCTCAGCCATTCTGCCAAATCAAGAACAATCTTAAACTTTGTATAGAAATTTCATTAGCGAATCCTATCCTTGAGAGGTAACTTTACATTCCGAAAAGAACCAGGATATAACTTGTTCAGTTCATAACTAAAAGTGCCATTGTGATTTCTCAGAATTTTTGTAAAATAAATAATAATTTCCGTTAGTTTCATGTTTTTCTTACAGTAACTAACACTACTCCAGTACCCAAGTATCCCACTAGTTACGTAAGAAATTTTGTGAATTTTTGTGTCATTCCCTTACAGCGGACGACTCCAGAAGACATTTATTGCTGAAAGTTTTTCAGGCATTTCTCTTTAGAACGTTAGGAGCGTCTGTCTGACTTCTGTAGTAGTGTGGGGGTGGAAATTGCATCTTGCAGGAGCCACAGGGTAAAGAGTAACATCTAGATCAATCCCACGCTCACAATAGTCTAAATAAAACGGGGGCGAAAATTAACCAGTACCCATACATATTAAAAACAGACTCCCTCTGATTAAACAGAAGCACTTAAACTGTTTATAAAAGTGTTTTGAGACAGACATTATAGCCATGTTTTGGGACTGCATTTAGTACTACAGTACAGTGTTGTTCGATGTCCTCAACTGTATCGTAATTGTGTCATTTATTGCCTAATTCCATTCAGGAAACAGGCAGAAGTCGGCTGGGGTCAAATAAACGGGTGATCCACAACTGTCAGCCATTCTCTGGCTAAAAACCCGCACACAGTCTTCACTTTGTGGGCCGGATCATTGTAGTATAGGAGACACCAGGAACCTGCCTCTCGGTACTCGGGTAGAATTCGATGAATTATCTCCCACAAAGACTGGAGCTCTCAAAAGGCTTGACGTTGCCTCACTGCTCCACCGCCGTTTTCCGACAAGTGTCAGACATGTCCTGTTACATTCGCGGTTACGACGCCTGCTGCAGTGTAGTACTTTACGTTCTAGATAGTTGTTGTTGTATCACTGACGACCGTAACGCCACAACTCGCCACGAGACAGCACTGCAGCTTGGAATTTCACACGGCCATTCCTACCGAACCTGGGACACGCTGTGTAGTTTCGCTTCCGTAACAAGTGTCTATGTAAGCCGATACTATGTGGACGAGTGACCAGAGAAGGACAGATAACAGCTTCCAAATCACTCTGAGCATCTTTTGCTGTTTTGCCGATGTGTGTGAGACTGAGGGTGTAACCTCCCCCTCACTTATCGACCATAATGACAGTGAAAAATTAAACCGCGTGCACCTAATGGAAATATGGGAAAAACAATCGTCACCAAAGTTAGTTTGTCGGTAAAGAGGGAGGAAAGGGTTACATCTAAATGAAAGGAAAAATGCAAATGAAATTGGTGGGAATTAATTTTGAAAAGGGGTAAAGTTAATAAAGATAGTAAGTGTGCGGTCGTTACGTTAACAATTAATTGGCGTTAATTAGATATTTGAGATTTGGGGAAAATTACGGCCGCCAGTCCCATGGACAACTACTATAATAACTGAAAATGAAAGATTAATGGACATATATTTAGCATTAAAAAGGTGGCAATTGAAGGTTGACACGTGTTGTGTGAAAACTGAATGTTTGTCAGAAGTAATAAATTTCGCTACACTCTGACTTAATTTAGCAAAAGAATTAATAAAACCGGAAAATTGAAAATTAATTTAGTGACTGAAGTTAACACTGAACTTTGTTTCAGAAGCACTACGAAATTCAATAAAATAAGGTTAGTCTTGGGCTACCTCAACAATCATTTCGAAAGCTACTTGAATCTACGCAATTTAGAAATAAGAGATTTAACTTTGAACTTCAATTAATGATTCTGAACAATTAACAATAGTAAAATTTAGTACGTACCTAGCTGAGCTGCAGTCACAGGTAAGCTAAAATATGGTAACAAAACTCGCTTTCTTAATTTGTGCTTGTGTAATCTAAATATTGTAGCCAGCTATGAATACTTTAACTGAACTTTGAAATGAAAGCAGTGAAATGGAATGATATTACTTTAATGCTGGCGTTTGAATTTCGACGTCACTCGAGTTCATTCCGGAAAAGGAAGGGACCTGGCTTGGTCATGCAATTGGGACAATGAGCAACAAAGTTTCATGCTAAGTTGCTGTAATTTTGTGAGGGAGGCAAATGGGACAATTTTAAAAGCTGAGGTCTGCCATACAGTTCTAAAACTTTACGTGCTTCCAGTCTTCCTTGTTGGTTGATTGAAGGTTTGAAGTCGTCGATCGAGGAGGTGACGACAGTCACTCATTGTCGGCCATCGCTGTTGCAGAAGCTGGATGTTGGTGCGCCTTCTTCTCAACACGGTCACCAGGCGGAACGGGCTCTTGATGTGCGCCAGCTAATGCTTCCCGTCCGCGACACCGTGTCAGAAACTATTAGAGCAAGTCGAGCGCAGTTACATGCTGCAAAAGCCCGAAAGCCCGGCAGCTTGCGGGAGCGTCACACAACACACCTGCTCCACTGCCCTACTCCCGCCAGACTCCCTCTGCCCGCGCTCCATGCGGCAGAGTTAACACTACCAAAGATCCTAAACACTTTGATTCTCTACACGACGTATCGTTTAGTCGTCCGATAGCATAGTTTTCCCTAGGCCAGACGCAGGGTAAAAATACAAATAATATTTACAAGACGAACGAATTATACATCGATATATATATATATATATATATATATATATATATATATATATATATATATAGACACAGATATTTCATATCTTCAGGTAACAAATAAAGGAAAAGAATTTATAGGACAATGGATGGAAATAGGAGGACATGCATTTCCGGCGTTACAAGGGCGCCGGCATTAAACCGGGCAGAACAAGATGGGAAATAATCCTCGCAGCGTAGCGCCTGTTGACAGACAGCAGCTGCAACCCGCTGTGCTGGTCTGGTGCCGCGGGAGCGACCGTATAGACGCCCGGCGTCGCCACATTAATGGCGTCGTGGCGCCAACGCAGCGTCTGCTGGGTCGTCAGTGACTGTGACGTGGTCGTGCAGCGGCGTGGTCATGTGGGAGGGGTGCGTGACGGAGAGAGGAGGCGGATCGTACTTAGATGCAGTATCAAGCGCTGCTCGACCAATCACGTCACATTCGAATCGCCGCGGCGCCAGTGCAACCGATGAGCGGGAAACTACGAACTGTCCTCAGCAACAAACTACGCGCTGTGAGATAAGTATAGCAGGCTTGAATGGTGTGCTCATGTCGACACATCATGTCCAAAACACTTGGCGAATCTAATTTTTAATCGTACAGGTAATAATGTTCCTAGCATCAGATCCACGACAGGTTTCAAAAGTTTCTTCACTCATGCATCTGACACTTCTTACTTCATCCACAGACCTTCCATTCTCTGTCATCAGCCTTCAAGTTTGCTGATTCTCATCACTTCTGTCATTCCTATTCCTACAATCGTAAAGGCTGAGATTTCATATGTCTCGTAATATTAGTTTTGTCTTTCACTGAAGTATTTACCGCTACGTCAGGCAACTGAGAGAACTTGACTGAGTAGCAGCATCTCAGGCGGTTGACACTCATTACGATTAGCGCATGAATTGCACTCTGACAAACGCTGCATAAATTGCTGTGAACTACAGAGATCTTAAGGGACCCGACACATATTCCCGTCTAGATATCGTGCTTCCAAGCCGTTATCTCGAGTATCTACCTTGTGTTAGATCGTTGCTGGCGCCCCTTTAACCTGCTTTCACGGCAGGCTGCGACTAAATTTTTTTCGCACGCAAATTTCATCAGGCTGAACACAATGTACCAGGAACGACCACGTGATTAAAAGTGGCGATAATGCATCCGCACACGATATACTGCCATGGCGCTGGTGACACGACCCGTAATCTTGCTTGTATGCTTTATACATTCATGTCTCAAGTTGGAAATGGGGTGCGGGGGGAAGAGGGTGTAGAAGTCTCGGACGACAAGCAGCCAAACACGCCCACCCTAAACTGAGCACGTAAGCTTTCTGAATATTCAACAGAAAAAGAATGTGATAAGTGCGAAATTAGGGACCGCGGCTTCTCACGAGACCCCCATTTACGATTCCTTTGCCTGAATTAGCGGGACGCCCTAGTGTGAGAAGCCCAAATAACTTACCCGGAACGCTTGGAATACAAATTTAAAGTATCATTATGCTCCATCATCGCGGGCACAGTCGGAAGTGTGCTATTGTCCCAGTCGTTTCCTTCAAATGCGATTTCACTCCTTTAGTGTTATGCAAGTTAATAAATACGAAATTTTTTAAATACAATGAACACTTTGAAAGATAACTACGACAAACCACACAATTACGATATTGCAGTGCCTGTGTTATTTTGATTATAAAGTAAATTTCTTTTGGTCATGGATGCACGTCGAAAGGAACAGGCACCCGTTACAAAACATATGAAATGAATTCGCAATTGCGAATAAGGACTACCATCAGCTACAGAATGGAATGACGACAGTGAAAATCTGTGTCGCATGGTTAACGCGAGATATGGGACTTTGCACCGTGAGTCATGCACGGATAGCCATATGGTAAGGGGTGGACTCGTCATAAACGGGAAATCATCGTTTGAGTCCCAGTCCGGCATAAATTTTCACTGCCATTCCAGCATATAGCTGATAGTTGTCCTTATTCGCAATCGCGAATTCATTTGACCAACACAATTGTTGCTAGGGTTTGTAGTTAAAATATGACACGAACTTACATGTTGCAGAGATACGCGAGTAACTGCTCCATATTTTAGAATGTGAAAGGACTGTTTTACACTGTTGTTGTTGTTGTTGTTGTTGTTGTTGTTGTTGTTGTGGTCTACAGTCCTAAGATTGGCCTGATGCAGCTCCCCATGCTACTCTATCTTGTGCAAGGTTCTTCATCTCCCAGTACTGACTGCAACCTGCATCCTTCAGAATCTGCTTAGTGTATTCATCTCTTGGTCTCCATCTACGATTGTTAGCCTCCACGCTACTCTCCAATACTAAACTGGTGATCCCTTGATGCCTCCGAATATGTCCTACCGATCCCTTCTTCTAGTCAAGTTGTGCCACAAATTTCTCTTCTCCCCAATTCTGTTCAATACCTCGTCATTAGTTATGTCATCTACCCGTCTAACCTTCAGCATCCTTCTGTAACACCACATTTCGAAAGCTTCTATTCTCTTCTTGTCTAAACTATTTATCGTCCACATTTCACTTCCATACATGGCTACACTCCGTACAAATACTTTCTGAAACGACTTCCTGACACTTAAATCTATACTCGATGTTAACAAATTTCTCTTCTTCAGAAACGCTTTCCTTACCATTGCCAGTCTACATTTTATATCCTCTCTACTTCGACCATCATCAGTTATTTTGCTCCCCAAATAGCAAAACTCATTTACTACTTTAAGTGTCTCATTTCCTAATCTAATTCCCTCAGGATCACCCGATTTAATTTGACTACATTCCATTATCCTCGTTTTGCTTTTGTTGATGTTCATCTTATATCCTCCTTTCAAGACACTGTCCATTCCGTTCAGCTGCTCTTCCACGTCCTTTGCTGTTTCTGACAGAATTACAGTGTCATCGGCGAACCTCAAAGTTTCTATTTCTTCTCCATGGATTTTAATTCCTTCTCCAAATTTTTCGTTTGTTTCCTTTACTGCTTGCTCAATATATAGATTGAATACCATCGGGCAGAGGCTACAGCCCTGTCTCACTCCCTTCCCAACCACTGCTTCTCTTTCATGCCCCTCGACTCTTATAACTACCATCTTCTTTCTGTACAAATTGTACATAGCCTTTCGCTCCCTGTATTTTACCCCTGCCACCTTCAAAATTTGAAAGAGAGTATTCCAGTCAACATTGTCAAAAGCTTTCTCTAAGTCTACAAATGCTAGAAACGTAGGTTTGCCTATCCTTAATCAGTTTTCTAAGATACGTCGTAGGATCAGTATTGCCTCACATGTTCCAACATTTGTACGGAATCCACATTGATTTTCCCCTATGTCGGCTTCTACCAGATTTTCCATTCGTTTCTAAAGAATTCGCGTTAATATTTTGCAGCCGTGACTGATTAAACTTCGGTAATTTTCTCATCTGTCAACGCCTGCTTTCTTTGGGATTGGAATTATTATATTCTTCTTGAAATCTGAGGGTATTTCGCCTGTCTCTTACATCTTGCTCATCAAATGGTAGAGTTTTCTCAGGACTGGCTCTCCCAAGGCTGTCAGTAGTTCTAGTGGAATGTAGTCTACTCCCGGGGCCTTGTTTTATAAAAAATTAATCAGATTACCGTCATGCCATTCTTGCCCCGCTTGTATGACATTCAGAGATACAAAAATGATAATAAGAAGGAACTTTATCTAAGAATAAGTGTTTTTATTTCATGTATCTGAAGTATTAGATGAAATTCTCCAACTATGAAAAAATGGCTCTGAGCACTATGGGACTTAACAGCTGTGGTCATCAGTCCCCTAGAACTTAGAACTACTTAAACCTACCTAACCTAAGGACATCACACACATCCATGCCCGAGGCAGGATTCGAACCTGCGACCGTAGCAGTCGCGCGGTTCCGGACTGCGCGCCTAGAACCGCTAGACCATTAAAGCCTCAATCATCATCCCGCGTTTTTTCACCTATCTCAGGATTCATGATGTCACGTCTCTTGAACTACGTGTCATACAGTGATACACAGGGTGCAACGGGTGTAAGTGCAAATACTTGTCTATATTATATTTTAATATATACACACATCAATGGGGGTGTCATTTTCCACGAAGACGTCACAAACTTTACGACCTGATGTGCCGCGTGATCAAAAAGTCAGTATAAATTTGAAAACTGAGTAAACCACAGAATAAGGCAGGTAGAGAGGTGAAAAATGACACATATGATTGGAATGTCATGGGGTTTCATTAGAACAAAAAAAGATCACAAAATGTCCGACAGATGGCGTTGGACAGCAAAACGTCAGTGACTGCGCATGACAATCGTGTATAAAAGGAGCTGTAATGAGAGACAGAATCAGATGCGCCAGCAGTCGCAGCATGTTGACGTTACCTGAAAAGGCGCTTTTAGTGAAGCTGTATTATCAGAATGAGGAATGGGCTAGTTCAGTGTTACGATCCTATCCCCATAGGTCCGTAGACAAATGCAGCTGTTGCGAGAATGATTTCGAAGTTCGAAGCCACGGGTTGTTTAGATGATAGACCCTTTTGTGGCCGACCGAGCACAAGGCGTAATGCTGCTGAGACAGTTGAAGAAGAAATGGAGACTGTAGCGGGTTCGTCTATGCACGGGGAAGTTGGCGCTCGTGCAGTCGCACGTCGCACCGGCATTCCATACACTACTGTTTGGTTGGCACTTAGGCGTACCCTCCGATGCTATCCGTACAAAATCCATCGGCATCATTAACTGTTACCTGGCGATTTAGTGAAGCAGAGAGTATTTGCGGTGTAGGCGTTTCAAAAGATGGCGGAGGATGACTATTGATTGAGTAACGTGTTGTGGACCGACGAAATTCATTTCACGCTCCGAGGGTCTGTCAACGCCCTCAACTGCAGAATTTGGGCTACCGAAAATCCTGTCGTGGGAACCCCATTCCTCGGCGAGAAAGTCACGGTATGGGTTGGATTTATCACATCTACCGTTATCGGGTCTTTTCTCTTCGAGGAAATGCATGATTATGGTTTTGTAACTGCCACCGTGACGGGTGCGAGGTACGCCGATATGGTACAGAATCGCATCATCCCCAGCCTGGCTGATAAACACCTGCTGGAACGTACGATGTTTATGCAGGATGGCTCTCCACACCATATTGGTAGACGCGTGTAAGATCTCTTGCGCACGTCGTTTGGTGACGATCGTGTGCTCAGCCGCCATTTTCGTCATGCTTGGCCTGCCAGGTCCTCAGACCTCAGTCCGTGCGATTATTGGCTTTGGGGTTACCTGAAGTCGCAGGTGTATCGTGATCGACCGACATCTCTAGGGATGCTAAAAGACAACATCCGACGCCAATGCCTCACCATAACTCCGGTCATGCTTTACAGTGCTGTTCACAACGTTATTCCTCGACTACAGCTATTGTTGAGGAATGATGGTGGCCATATTCAGCATTTCCTGTAAAGAACATCAACTTTGCTTTGTCTTACTTTCTTATGCTAATTATTGCTATTCTGATCAGATGAAGCGCCATCTGTCGGACATTTTTTGAACTTTTGTATTTCTTTTTTGGTTCTAATAAAACCCCATGTCATTGCAAGCATGTGTGTCAATTTGTACCTCTCTATCTACATTATTCCGTGATTTATTCAGTTTTCAAATTAATACTGTCTTTTTGATCACTCTGTATTTTGCGTGGTCGTAGCTATATCTTAAAGTCGACTACGCCTGATAGTATCGACTAACATTTTTGTGTCCACTTGTCCACACTTCAGTATCTGAAATGCTACTCAGTAGTTGCTTACTTGTGCCACATTTACTTGAAGGAACAAACCATCGTAAAAGCATGCAACTCCTAGTAGCTCTAATTATTACTCTGCAAATGAGAACATACTGGTGTAACGTTGTTCAGTACACAGTCCTCAGTCACCAATAGAAAAATCTGCACTTACAACCCTTACAACGTGCAATTGCGTAGGTTTTCAGCAGCGTATGTGGATACTGTCAGCGAAACATGTTGCGAGCAGAATTGGTAGCAAAGTGTTAATAAACTGAAACGTCATGCATGCTGCGGCAGTTTCCCACGCTTCTCGGTATTTATGACCTCATATCTCCTGATCTACAATGAAGCGCCAGAGCAGCTGGTATAGGTATGCGTATTCAAATACAGAGATACGTACACAGGCAGAATATGGCCCTGCGGTCGGCAACGCCTATATATGACAAGTGTCTGGCGCAGTTGTTAGATCGGTTACTGCTGCTACAATGGAGGGTTATCAAGATTTGAGTTTGAACGTGGTGTTATACTAGGCGCGCGACTGATGGGTCACATCATCTGCGAGGTAACGATGAAGTGGCGATTTTGTCGTACGACCATTTCATGTACCATGATTATCAGGAATACGGCAAAACATCAAATCTCCGACATCTCTGCGGCGCTAAGAAGATCCTGAAAGATCGGGACCAACGACGATTGAAGAGAATCGTTCAACGTGAAAGAAGAGCAACACTTCCCCAAATTGCTGTAGGTTTCACTGCTGGGCCATCAACAAGTGTCAGCGTACAAAGTATTCAACGAAACATCATTGATATGGGCTGCACGACACGAAGCTATACGCCTCGCCTGTGCCCGTCAACACCGACACTGGACTGTAGACTAGAAACATGTTGCCTGGTCGGACGAGTTTCATTTAAAATTGTATCGAGCGGGTGGACGTGTACGGTGATGGAGACAAGCTCATGAATAAACGGACCCTGCACGTCAGCAGGAGACTGTCCAAGCTGGTGAAGGCTCTGTAATGGTGTGGGGCGTGTGCAGTTGGAGTGATATGGGACCCCTGATACGTCTAGATACGACTAAGGCAGGTGACACGTATGTAAGCATTCTATCTGATCACCTGTGTCCTATCATATCCATTATGCATTCAGACGGACTTGGGCAATTCCAGTAGGACAATGCGACACGTTCAGAATTCGTACAGAGTGGCTCCAGGAACACTCTTCTGAGTTTTATACACTTTCGATGGCCACCAAACTCCCCAGGCAGGAACATTATTGTGAAAATCTGGGATGCTTTGCAACTTGCTGCTCTGAAGAGATCTGCACCCACTCATACTGTTACGGATTTATGGACAGCTGTGGAGGATTCATTGTGTCAGATTCCTCCAACACTACTTCAGACATTAGTCGAGTCCATGCTACGTCGTTTTGCGGCACTTCTGCATGCTACACGATATTAGCCAGGTGTACCAGTTTCTTTGGCTCTTCAGTGTAAGTGTCATGGAATGATATTTTGTAGGTACATTCAGCGGCATATGTGGATACTGTCTACAAAATTACTTGAGAATGGAATTACTAGAAAAGAAGTAATAAATTTAAATGCCATGTACAATGCAACAGTTTCTCACACATCGTGGTATTTATGGCGCCTATGCCCTGAACTATTGTAGGTATGCGATTCTTACCCC
This sequence comes from Schistocerca serialis cubense, assembly GCF_023864345.2. Lineage (NCBI taxonomy): Eukaryota > Metazoa > Arthropoda > Insecta > Orthoptera > Acrididae > Schistocerca > Schistocerca serialis. Next base: position 95,776,781 of record NC_064649.1, read on the forward strand.
CACAGCGATTGTTGCCCGACCGTAACGGATATGTGTACAAAGTTTGGTTGATATAGGTCCAGTGGTGTAGGTGGAGATGCGTAACAGACACACACACACACACACACACACACACACACACACACACACACACACACACACACATATCCATCTATTCATTTTTAAACAATGCAAGATTCATGATGGAATAATGACCGCCACCACCCATCTTGTGCAGTTGCTCGTAGTACGACCTCGATGGCCAGAGGCAGTGGTCATGCGTGTGTGAGAGTTGTGTTTTGTGCCTGTCTATACGATATGGTGAGTAACAATCTATCCTTTTCATATTTTGCCGTACATCCGTTTTTGTAATATGTACGGACTACTTTCGAAGCATCCGTAAAAATTCACTGAGTCACTTTACAGTTTCCACTTCAACATTTTGTTTTCATGTTTTATGTAATGCGAATATGTCTGCATGTTGGATATTTGTGTTACTGGACTACTGATAAGAAATGTGTTGGCTGTTGACCATTCCTCCTGTATAGCGGCATCCAAACACTTCTGATTATATTGTGAACATAATATGATAATTAGTGTTAACACCTCAGATGGAAACCCAGTTCTAAGCAAAGAAGGGAAAGCAAAAAGGTGGAAGGAGTATATAGAGGGTCTATACAAGGGCGATGTACTTGAGGACAATATTATGGAAATGGAAGAGGATGTAGATGAAGATGAAATAGGAGATATGATACTGCGTGAAGAGTTTGACAGAGCACTGAAAGACCTGAGTCGAAACAAGGCCCCCGGAGTAGACAATATTCCATTGGAACTACTGACGGCCGTGGGAGAGCCAGTCCTGACAAAACTCCACCGTCTGGTGAGCAAGATGTATGAAACAGGCGAAATACCCTCAGACTTCAAGAAGAATATAATAATTCCAATCCCAAAGAAAGCAGGTGTTGACAGATGTGAAAATTACCGAACTATCAGCTTAATAAGTCACAGCTGCAAAATACTAACACGAATTCTTTACAGACGAATGGAAAAACTAGTAGAAGCCAACCTCGGGGAAGATCAGTTTGGATTCCGTAGAAACACTGGAACACGTGAGGCAATACTGACCTTACGACTTATCTTAGAAGAAAGATTAAGGAAAGGCAAACCTACGTTTCTAGCATTTGTAGACTTAGAGAAAGCTTTTGACAATGTTGACTGGAATACTCTCTTTCAAATTCTAAAGGTGGCAGGGGTAAAATACAGGGAACGAAAGGCTATTTACAATTTGTACAGAAACCAGATGGCAGTTATAAGAGTCGAGGGACATGAAAGGGAAGCAGTGGTTGGGAAGGGAGTAAGACAGGGTTGTAGCCTCTCCCCGATGTTGTTCAATCTGTATATTGAGCAAGCAGTAAAGGAAACAAAAGAAAAATTCGGAGTAGGTATTAAAATTCATGGAGAAGAAATAAAAACTTTGAGGTTCGCCGATGACATTGTAATTCTGTCAGAGACAGCAAAGGACTTGGAAGAGCAGTTGAATGGAATGGACAGTGTCTTGAAAGGAGGATATAAGATGAACGTCAACAAAAGCAAAACAAGGATAATGGAATGTAGTCTAATTAAGTCGGGTGATGCTGAGGGAGTTAGATTAGGAAGTGAGGCACTTAAAGTAGTAAAGGAGTTTTGCTATTTGGGGAGCAAAATAACTGATGATGGTCGAAGTAGAGAGGATATAAAATGTAGGCTGGCAATGGCAAGGAAAGCGTTTCTGAAGAAGAGAAATTTGTTAACATCCAGTACAGATTTAAGTGTCAGGAAGTCATTTCTGAAAGTATTCGTATGGAGTGTAGCCATGTATGGAAGTGAAACATGGACGATAAATAGTTTGGACAAGAAGAGAATAGAAGCTTTCGAAATGTGGTGCTACAGAAGAATGCTGAAGATTAGATGGGTAGATCACATAACTAATGAGGAAGTATTGAATAGGATTGGGGAGAAGAGAAGTTTGTGGCACAACTTGACCAGAAGAAGGGATCGGTTGGTAGGACATGTTCTGAGGCATCAAGGGATCACCAATTTAGTATTGGAGGGCAGCGTGGAGGGTAAAAATCGTAGAGGGAGACCAAGAGATGAATACACTAAGCAGATTCAGAAGGATGTAGGTTGCAGTAGGTACTGGGAGATGAAAAAGCTTGCACAGGATAGAGTAGCATGGAGAGCTGCATCAAACCAGTCTCAGGACTGAAGACCACAACAACAACAACAACAACAACAACAGTGTTAACACACAGATTAGTGTTTATTTATCACCTAATATGAAATTAATTAAAGTTTTTTTTTTTTTCAGGTAAGTTTGCTGCAGTACCATTTCCTTCGTACTCGCTCTGACGCAACAGGGGAAAAAATCACTCTAAGGTAGGAATGACGGTAACAAATGCCTCTGTGTGATGGAGTATGTGACTCTAGACAGAATGATTCTATGTTGAAATTCATTTGTATTCATTTTTTAAGTCATTTCCTTTCATTAAAGAAAAGCACCAATACGCCGTTGTCATTAGAAATTAACCGTTACGTGAGGATAAGAAACTACCACAGTTAGGTAGTTAACCAAACTACCCAAATGAACCTGACAGATGAACTGCGCATTCAACTGAAAATATCATTGGCGTTTCAGTGGCAGTTATATATCCGTTAGCAATGTGTAACAATTTATTTAACCAACGTATATTTCGCGATAACTGAAAAATTCATAAAAACCTATCATTAAATGGAAATAGCTGGTTACCTTGTGGTGATAGAAGAACGCGATTAAATGCATGGCGGGTTGTCGCAAATTACTGTGTTTGGTGACCATAATGAGTGCTCTTTGTTGTGATCAAAGTTCCGAACAGCTGTTGTATAAAGAGACCTACCCGATACTTAGACGTCGATAATGCCATCATGGGTCAGTCGCACATTATTCAGTTCCAGAGTCGGACGAAAGTTTCATCTCAACAGCAAGATATGGTTCATACTATTTACAGAAATGTGTAAGTCATCGGATTTGACCTTAGACGTACATCCAGTGAAATATATACACATACACTGGAGATACTATTCGTTAACAAGGTTAGCACAGTCAGAGTAATGAGAGAAAATATGTTGAATTCCCCAGTTCTGGCCAAAGGTACGGAGTTTTCCAGAAATTGTAAGGAAATCCGTTCGGTAATGTACGCTCCAGTAGGCGAGAATATACACAGGTATGTTTATGGAAACTTTTAATAAGTGTGACCTGGAGGGATTTCTTCACAGTTATAGGGACTTATTAAGAGTTTGTACTGATATAAAATATCATGAATCAAAGCAGTGATGAGAAAAAGTAGAAAGGCAGATGTAAATGAAGAGGTTGGACTAGGATGTACCCAAGGTTAAAAAAATTATGGATACCAAGTTTTAGTGAGAAGATGAAGACATACTTCTTTTATGCGGCAAAAGTTTCAAAGGTGAACCGTTTTCCCACTACGTTTATGAAAATTTCGACAATGTTGGTGTGCCGAAACCGTGTTCAAACTGCCATGTGATGAATATTTATTTTTTGAGACGTTGTTGAAAAATGATGTGCACTTACGTTAATGTACAAAAGGGACTAGGATCTTAATCGTTGTTGAACACGTTGAAAACAACCAGGTTGTCCACGAATACTGGCTGCTGCTACAGCAAAATGGGCAACCAGTTTTTCTGGAGCAGCTATCAGTGTTTCGTAAGCCAGGGGCAGCGAGGAGTTCGGCTCGGAGACTGTGTCCAGGCACGAGGGCCGTAGCGCTCAGCCTCGCTGCACATTTCCCCCACCACCACGCCCGCTGTCAGAGTGAAGTGGGAGAAGAGTGAAAACTGAAAACACACCGCATTTAAATGACAGTGCGATGACACTGCATTCGGCTTAGTTTTATACTTCACATTTTTCAACAACATAGATTACAAACAAAACATTTCCGCTATAATGTAATTATTTTTGGTGCCCTGATGGCGTTATACTTTTTTTTATCTGGTACAAACTGTTGGCATACTGAGATGTAGACAATTTCACATATTTTCGGACTCAAGTTGAGCTTAGGGAACTGGACTGTGTTCCTCAGAATATATCCCTTCTGTAACGACGATTTCTCTTTAAATGCATCTCTGTTAGATCAGACTCACTTAGCTTCACAATCAAGCAAAGTTCATTCACACAGTTATGTGGATCGAGATATTCTAGTACTTTAGCAACCTCATTATGGAGACGTGGAAACTGTATCCAAGGAAAGCAAATTAGAAGTCATGGACAGTCTTAAAGATAAAGGATATGTCATTAAAACAGGCATTTCCTGGCAGGTCAATCAGTTACATCTGCATATGTAAAGGGGCGATTTCAAATGAAACGGCAAACGGTCTCGAAAGCAGCTCAAAACCAGACGTAAGATTGACAGTGTCTTCAAAGAGGTTTTGGCGACTATCCTTTTAATTCTTTCAGACCACATTGTACTTTTCAAACCTCGCGTTTCCTCTAACGGCAGAGAGCTTTGGGAACTGGACTGTGTTTCTCAGAATATATCCCTTTTGTAACTACGACTTATTTTAAATGCATCCCCGTCAGATCAGAAAGAAGTTGTGTCTCATTTTGCAATGTCTCACTGTGGGCAGTGTACAGTGAAGGGTTCTCTTAAAACCCTTACCGGATGATCTAATTTTCGTTCTTGCCCTCCCTAAATTCAACACTAGCGAGTTTTAAATCGAAAAATTTTCTGGGCATTCCCATTGACTTAACCAAGGTACTTTGGTACCTTACAGTAACATATTAAGTCTCCACACTTTTCCTTCAGTTCCATCGGAAATGTTGCAACTACTTTTCATACCGTCAGTTTCTTCACTTTCTGAGTATCTTAAAATTGAGTACAAAGTGTTTCTGGATCTGTTAACGATAAATTCCATGAAACTTTTGGCTATTTCACCGTCAACTAAGTCTAAATTCCTTCTGCATGGTGCTGTAGTATCGCTTCAGAACCAATTTCCAGTACCCGTTGCTTATGCGACTGGATAATAGATATTGAGAATTCTTGACTCTCTCTTCTGTCATTCTCATTCATTTTTAAACGCTCGTGACGATAGCTAGCTAGACTGCCTGTTTTTGTGCAAACTTCCACTCAACTTGTAAACATCCTACTTAGCAGAAACAAGCAGCGATTGCTAAACATCAGAGATACCATGATTCTATGGAACTGAAGTGAGGTGTGCGGACCGAAAAATGCCACACGGCTATACTAAACAAAATTTGTCGCTGTACCGGGAGTATCTGGGAAGGAAGGACCAAAGCGGAGACAAGCAGAACCTTGGCATGCACGCGGCCTGCTCGTCTGCCCTGCTTACGTTTCGCACGCCATGGCTGACCCTGCTGTACGCCAAACGCTTCATCTCTCCCCTCACAAATAAATCCACATGAATAATTTCAGGACAACGTGGTGGCCGCGTTTCTGGCCCACCCCTTCCTTATCCAACAGCCGGGGGAAACATGGCCTAAGTGTTGGCTGACAGCAGCAGCAAAGTGCGCTGGAGCCCCATTATCCTGGAACCGTAATGCTTGCCTCATTGCTACTGGGGGATTCCACAACGTTTTCAGCAGAATGCACAGAGAAAGATTCGGTAATTTCCTCCACCGAGGATGTTAAGGAGAAGATATGTCCCAACCAAATCATCGTGAATAATACCAGCCCATACATTTATGGCGAATATCTGTTGATGCTGGGATGCTTAGGATTTTCCAGCTTCGAGACATGGATATTGCGAATGCTAAATATTTCCTCTTTTGCAAACATAGCATCACCAGTAAACGAATCATTGTGTTTGGAAGTCTGGGGCATTTACTGTTTGGTGTAGAAACCAGCAGCAGAATTTCACACGCAAAATACAGCTATCAGCTGGACTCGCCAAGGTAGCCGAGGGCGCAAACGCGCTGCTTCCTGGACTCGGGTAGGCGCGCCGGCCCCGGATCGAATACGCCTGGCGGATTAACGACGAGGGCCGGTGTGCTGGCCAGCCTGGATGTGGTTTTTAGGCGGTTTTCCACATCCCGCTAGGTGAATACCGGGCTGGTTCCCACGTTCCGCGTCAGTTACACGCGTCGCAGGCATTTGAAACACGTCCGCACTATTTCACGATTTACACTGCATGCAGGCAGTTGGGGTACACTGATTCCGTCCTGGGGGGTACGGGGTGGCGGCAGGAAGGGCATCCGGCCATCCCTAAAACTAACACTGCCAAATCCGTTGTAACCACGCCGACCCTGCGACCGCTGCGTGACTAAGGCGTCAGCGAAAGAAGAAGGTAGAAAGAAAGAAAGAAAGAAACAGCTATCAGCTGATAGGTCTTGAACCTTCTGGAACACGAATGGATGCATAGCGATCTCGTGCATGACGTTCCACACATTGGCATTGAAGGTGTTCAGATACATACTTGGCTATGGATCATGTGGTCTTTCTAGGGTTGTCCTCAGTTCGCTGTAACACAGCTTCTGCAAACGGATCAGTTCGCACAGTGCAAAGTCTACCAGCTTTTCGTCAGTCTGGTCTAAGGGAAGACGGCGATCAAGCGGTTAAATGTGACATGGTATGGTAAGCTTCTCGCTGGAAATCGTTCTGCGTACAGGGGTTTTGCAGCTCGCCTTTTGCAGTTCGTGTACGAACCTTTCTCTCCAAACTGGTGTTCAAAATGGTACTAATGCCTCTGAGCACAACGCGACTTCTGAGGTCATCAATCACCTAGAACTTAGGACTAGTTAAACCTAAGGACATCACACACATCCATGCCCGAGGCAGGATTCGAACCTGCGACCGTAGCGGTCGCTCGGCGCCAGACTGTAGCGCCAAACTGGAGTCCTTGGCTTTACCACCTATAATTGAGGTTCATTCACGAACATGTCCATGGTGTACACCTAGGCCGTGGCTTCGCCTGGACCTTTCACATGGCCCTAAGGACTCAGTTAACCCTGTGACTCTCTGTTGTCACTTCATCTCGATTCTCGACATGTTCTGGGGCCATGAGGTGGTTTACACCGATGGCTGATTGTCACGTTGGTTTTGCCTATGTTCATGGAGGACATATATAACAGCACTTCTTACCAGATGGCTGCAGTGTTTTCACTTCAGAGCTGGTCTTCAGCACATCCACTCATTCCCTGTGTACTGACTCCTTGAGCAGCCTACAAGCTATCGACCAGTGCTACCCTTGTTATCCTTTGGTAGCGACCATCCAGGAGTGCATCTATGCCCTGGAACGGTTCAGTCGTCCAGTGGTATCTGTGTAGACCCCAGGTCACGTCGGAATTCCAGGCAACGAACTTGCTGACAGGCTGGCCAAACAGGCTACGCGGAAGCCGCTTATGGAGATCGGCATCTCTGAAATTGACCTGCGTTCAGTATTAGGCTTTGGGAGACGGAATGGCATAACCGCAGTATGCACAACAAGCCGCGTACTATTAAGGGAACCACGAATGTGTGGAAGACCTCCGTGCGCGCCTCTCGCAGGAACTCTGTGGTATTCTGCCTGCTCCGCATTGGCCATACGCATGGATACCTCGTCCGTTGCGAGGACCCACCTCGGTGTCGCTGTGGCTCGCAAATGACGATCCATCCAAACGGTTCCGAACCGGACTTTATTCCTGGAATACAAGCGACGTCAGCCCAGTTACTGCGTTGGCAGCTTCAACTATCAACTGTAAAAAACACGTGTGCATTTGACAAGCCAGTTGTGAGCAGGTAGCGACAAGTAGTGGCCATATCGACGCTGGTGTGTCGGAAATCGCAACGGAGCAACATCTCTAAATGAAGTGTTGAAGACATTCTCCAGAACCCTTTTGAAGAAAAGCAAACCAGGATCAGTGTGCGTCTGGCAGAGGTTAGCACATACGACGCGTCGAAGACTGCTGCGACTGGATTGAAATCCAACATGCTGACAATTCCATTCTGGAAAAGATCTTCATGGATGACGAGACATTGTGATATCAATACAGACGTACCACAAAACAATAAAGGGCAAAAATTAACATGAAGGGTCAAACGCTTTCACGGCGTAGTCGATACCAAGCCAGTGTGACGCGTATGTTAAACGATCTGCAAAAGAAGAACTCCTCTGACAGTTTCAAGAGGTTGCATGAATGTTCGGCACGCTGTACTCGGGTTGGGGACGGAAGTTGACCATGCAGAACAAACTGAAGCACTGAAACTACAATCTGAACTTTGCTCTATTTTTTTTTATTAATCGAGTCTCGAAACATTTGAACTGACGAATACAGGGTGTATCAGCGTCCATGTTCCTGAATAAACAATTGTATCATTACTGTTCAGGTTGTATTGTGTTTAAACGAAAGTTTATACTGTTATTTATGGGTTTCTTATATCCGATTGCACTCCAACCGAGTCAACTAACGGGTGCTTGGTTGTTTTGTTTAAAAGAGGGAGGAAGGGACCAAACTTGTTCCGAAGGAAACAATGCCACAAGGGAGAGAATAAGACAATGAGACTCACAAAACAAAACAGAATGAAGGAAAAACCAACAACGACTGAAGAGCAACGAACACTTAAATGGACAAAAGGGGACAAGAAAACCACAAACGCGCAAGAAAGAGGTAGAAGAGGTTAAAACAAGGATGCAGGTTACCATGGCTGGCTGACCATGAGGATAAAAAGGAAAAGCCAGCCACTCTGCAACACATTAAAACCCCCACCCTAAAAGCACTAGGGTGGAGGACACATAAGGACAACTTAGAGCATATGACAAAACTCACCCTCACGAATAAAACGTAAAACTAAAACTGCTGATGAGGTATTGTCGCCCAACACCAAAGGTGGGGTGCTGGGAAAGATAAAAGTCCTCCGCAGAGCGACTAAAAGTGGGCAGTCCAGCAAGAGGTGGACGATCGTCATTTGTGAGCCACAGCGACACCGAGGTGGATCCTCGCGACGGAGGAGGTATCCATGCGTCAGCCACGTATGGCCAATGCGGAGCAGGCAGAATACCACAGAGTCCCTGCAAGAGGCGCGCACGAAAACTGGGTAGAACCAATTATGACTTAGTTTTCACGACACTTCTCCACATTTTCCATACTTCCAGAAGGCGTAAGAAGCGGGCTCTTTGTCAACTGTTGACATTACCTGTATGAAAATCTGTTTGTGCTTATCACGCAGCCACCATTGACGCTCTACCAAATCTAACTGTAGTACTAAATCCTGTTTTCCTAATGTAATGGCAGCGGATTAATGCTGACGCCCTTTCCTGTGGCAGGACATTCGTTCCAACGCCGCCGATCGCTCTGCTAAGATCCATCTTCCATCCCATTTCCCCCGGCTTCCCTCCCTTTCTCACCATCCGTCACTGCTCTAAATTATTCACGCCAAACGGCCCTACCCGACGTAGGCTGCATAATGCCGGACGCCTACTCACTCCTTAATCTGGCGATGAATTTATTTTTTTCCTTCCCACCCGAGCTCTGCATATTTCTCAGTCCTCCACCAGCCGCTGCTTCTTAGACCAGCGCTGCATTCCATTCAAAAGACAAGTTGCCGTGTGTTCATTGTCACGTAAACCAAATTCACCCTTAGGGAATAATCTGGAAATGGTATGCTACTACACGGAAGACTGTCCGGCGAACATAATCATGTACTCTGTTCCTAAAACATGGTATGAACGTTCAGTAGTATTCTTATCTTAATAATACTCACAGAGCTTGAACCAAGAAGCTTGGTCCCCAAATAATTCGTACCCGTTTCTGAGTGTGAAAATGAAAATTCCTGCCTCTGATAGTACGCAAAGCATAACGTAATGTTCTTTGTTACCTACAGTTTTATGCTATTTTCATTCGAAAATACTATTTTGACGCATAAGTTCGTAGCATTTTTGTTTTGCATGTGGTATTCCGTTTGTTATGTGTGACGCCAGCTGATCTCTTTTTACGGATTTCGGTAATTCTGTATCCAAAGAACCGTTATTATAAGGTTTCTCTCCTTTCTGTAATTATTTTGGCACCTTAATTCGTGGCTAAATTTTTATATAAGTCCAAAGAAAATTGATAAGCAAATTATGGATAAAGCAGCAATCTGTTCACCATTACAATGTTCCGAATTTGTCAGCTGATTTAATGGTCATTAATTACTTCTCGATACATCCTAAGCTTCCAGTTCTGCGCCGCCGCTCACGCACTCTTCATGGAGGGTTCACAACACGATGTGGGATATCTACGTAGAGGACGTAAACTGGAGCCAGCAAAGGAAAGTCATCACTTTTTGATGACAGTTATGAACTTAAATAAAGTGAACAACAACAGGTACTTCGGACTTGTGCTTTTTGTTGACTATGGAGAAATACGGAATGCACTCCTACATCGAGACATTTTACGCAGATGGTGCTTGAAATTGTAGCCCTAGGAAGGATAGTAAACAACTATATTTTACTTATTGTGAATTTTAGGTATGGAAAGAAGAATGATTAAAATTTTAGATGCTTCGTCTGAATAGCCTGTGGGAAGTTTATTACACAGACCTGGCAACAGTAACGGCATTAATGGGGCTTCTCATCAGAATGAAGTGAGCTTGTCTGAAAGATACGGATACGTCATTCCACGTTGGTTAAAGTCAGTGCCCGACTTCATTAGTCATAGTGGTTTAGCGAGAGGAAACGTCCCAGCCACACGGCGACCAGTGACCAAATATTTTCAGTGGGTGATAGATCCAGAGAACGTGCCGGACAGGGCAACGGCCTAATACCTTCTGTATATGTGTAGATAAGGGCAGCATGAGCAACGTATGGTCTTCCGTTATCTTGTTGGAGGACAACGTCACAGAGGTCTGCGTGGTGGTATAGGCGACGTCACACTATCCATGTGGATACTTACCTCGCTGGAAACCTGCCCATTTACTGACTCCTAGTACGAGGGCTATCCACAAAGTACATCACGTTTTGGAACTAAAAATAAATAAAGTATTGGAAATTTTTTAAATTGTGTATAGATGAAAGCCACACTTAAATACTACTTTTCTACAGAGTTGGCATTTAAATTAAGGCAGTTGTCGTAGCGATGGACGAGCTTGGAAATTCCTTCGTCGTAAAATTCGGCCGCCTGCACCATCAATCACGTGGTTACCTCTTCTTGAAGCTGTGCGTCGTCATCAAAACGCTGCATAGCCAACCACTTCTTCATTGCTGGGAATAAGTGGAAGTCGCTCGGTGCCAGGTCGGGACTGTACGGTGGATGAGGAAACAACTCCCACTTAAAAGATTCGATATCTTCACGAGTGGCATTTGCCGTGTGGGCCCTAGCGTTGTCGTAAATCAGCAAGATCTTTGAGCCCAATTTTCCACTGCGCTTGTTTTGTATTGCTCTTCTGAGGTTGTGCAGAGTTTGCCAGTACATTTGAGAGTTTATTGTAGTGCCTCTTTCCAGGAAATCCACAAAAATGACACCTTTCTGTCCCAAAAGAGGTAACTACATGGTTGAAGGCGCAGGCGGCCGAATTTTACGACGAAGGAATTTCCAAGCTCGTCCATCGCTACGATAAGTGCCTCAAAGTAAATGGCAACTATGTAGAAAAGTAGTATTTAAGTGTGGCTTTCATCTGTATATAATAAAAAAAATTCCAATACTTTATATATACACTCCTGGAAATTGAAATAAGAACACCGTGAATTCATTGTCCCAGGAAGGGGAAACTTTGTTGACACATTCCTGGGGTCAGATACATCACATGATCACACTGACAGAACCACAGGCACATAGACACAGGCAACAGAGCATGCACAATGTCGGCACTAGTACAGTGTATATCCACCTTTCGCAGCAATGCAGGCTGCTATTCTCCCATGGAGACGATCGTAGAGATGCTGGATGTAGTCCTGTGGAACGGCTTGCCATGCCATTTCCACCTGGCGCCTCAGTTGGACCAGCGTTCGTGCTGGACGTGCAGACCGCGTGAGACGACGCTTCATCCAGTCCCAAACATGCTCAATGGGGGACAGATCCGGAGATCTTGCTGGCCAGGGTAGTTGACTTACACCTTCTAGAGCACGTTGGGTGGCACGGGATACATGCGGACGTGCATTATCCTGTTGGAACAGCAAGTTCCCTTGCCGGTCTAGGAATGGTAGAACGATGGGTTCGATGACGGTTTGGATGTACCGTGCACTATTCAGTGTCCCCTCGACGATCACCAGTGGTGTACGGCCAGTGTAGGAGATCGCTCCCCACACCATGATGCCGGGTGTTGGCCCTGTGTGCCTCGGTCGTATGCAGTCCTGATTGTGGCGCTCACCTGCACGGCGCCAAACACGCGTACGACCATCATTGGCACCAAGGCAGAAGCGACTCTCATCGCTGAAGACGACACGTCTCCATTCGTCCCTCCATTCACGCCTGTCGCGACACCACTGGAGGCGGGCTGCACGATGTTGGGGCGTGAGCGGAAGACGGCCTAACGGTGTGCGGGACCGTAGCCCAGCTTCATGGAGACGGTTGCGAATGGTCCTCGCCCATACCCCAGGAGCAACAGTGTCCCTAATTTGCTGGGAAGTGACGGTGCGGTCCCCTACGGCACTGCGTAGGATCCTACGGTCTTGGCGTGCATCCGTGCGTCGCTGCGGTCCGGTCCCAGGTCGTCGGGCACGTGCACCTTCCGCCGACCACTGGCGACAGCATCGATGTACTGTGGAGACCTCACGCCCCACGTGTTGAGCAATTCGGCGGTACGTCCACCCGGCCTCCCGCATGCCCACTATACGCCCTCGCTCAAAGTCCGTCAACTGCACATACGGTTCACGTCCACGCTGTCGCGGCATGCTACCAGTGTTAAAGACTGCGATGGAGCTCCGTATGCCACGGCAAACTGGCTGACACTGACGGCGGCGGTGCACAAATGCTGCGCAGCTAGCGCCATTCGACGGCCAACACCGCGGTTCCTGGTGTGTCCGCTGTGCCGTGCGTGTGATCATTGCTTGTACAGCCCTCTCGCAGTGTCCGGAGCAAGTATGGTGGGTTCTGACACACCGGTGTCAATGTGTTCTTTTTTCCATTTCCAGGAGTGTATTTTAATTCCAAAACGTAATGTACTTTGTGGATAGCCCTCGTATGTGACGTGGCTGAGAAATTCTGCACGGGTACGTGAGTAATGTGGCTGACCTCTCGGGCACTAGCATCGGGGGGGCCGTTTTTATCCCACATGATGGTGAGTGTAATTCCCTGAACCCGTCTATTACATATTAACATGATACTCTTTGCACTGTGAATAACACTTGGAGAAGTATCGCAAAACGATAACACATTGTCCCGCTAATTCACCTCAAAGAAAACGTACTAGTGACATATAGCCAGCATGGATTTAAATAATACCATACTTGTGACACACCGCTAGCTCTTTATTCAGATGAGCTAATGACTTCCATCGGCGGAGGATCTTAGATTGATTCTACATTTTTAGGTTTCCAGAGGGCTTCTCACACCTTTCCTGACAACAGACTGCCAATCAAATAACGTGCCTATGGACAATCTCTCAGACGTGTTACTAGATTCCTGATTGCCTGTTAGAAAGAATGTTGTACGTAGTAAAAGAACTGGAAGTAACCGAATAAAACAGAAGTTACATTAGACGTCCTCCACGGAAGTCATAAAGGCATTTGCTATTCCTGATCATGAACGACTTAGGAGGTAACATGAGCAGCACCCTTAGATTGTTGCAGAAGATGCTATATTCTACTGTCTAGTAGTTTCCGTTGCACGATTAATCACAAAAGTTTAAAGACTGTCAGTTCAAATGCCTGGGAAATACAGTTAAGAGCAACTTAAGTTGGAAAGATATCATAGACAAAGTTGTTGTGAGGGTGAGCCAAGAACTTCACAATATTGGGAGAACATTTAGAAGACACTACAAATCCATTAAAGAAACTGCGCTTGTCCGTCCTTTGCTAGAATACTACTGTGAGGTATGCGATCCTTACCAGATACATTTGACGGAGAGCAACGAAAAACTCCAACTAAAGGCAGCTCATTTTGTATTATGGCGAATTATGGGAGAGAGTGTCATAAGCGGGTTGGGGTGGCAGTCATTAAAACAAAGAGGGTGTTCGTTGCGGGTAGATCTTTTCATGAAATTTCAGTCACCAGAGTTCTCCTATGATGAGAAAATATTTTGCTGTCGCCAACCTAGACAGTAAGAAATGATCATTGTAATAAAATAATAGAAATCAGAGGTCATACTAACAGATTTAACTTCCCAGTTTTCCCACACGCTGTTCTAGAGGGCTACAGTAGGGGAATTGTCTGAAAGTTGTTGTAAGAGTCCTTCGCCAGGCGCTTCACTGTAAATTACAGAGCAGTCATGTAGATGTAGATCCTACTGCTTTAGAATTCCAACACATGATGGTAGACGATTCTCCTTCTTACACGACGTATAACATGGTTTTCTCTAAAAACAACCAAGCTTCAAATGCAGTTTCAGAATGAGGTCCCACTCCACGTCATTTATCCTCGTATAGACCATACTCATACTGTTAATCTTGCCTTCTTTCTGCTACTGCACTCAAATGCTAATCGTTTGCATATCCAGTCATGTAGTGCACTTCATCCCAAGCTGATGTCTGCAGCATATCGCCCTCATGGGTGCTGTAACTTTAATGGCCGACAAGTATATATGTCGTGAACGGCCCCGGCAGTGATCATGATGGAGAAGAAAGCGCCGGCCAGTACAGTGGTAGGGCTCTGTTACTGCCGACTTTACAGGCCGCCCGGCGGCAGTAATGATACCGCAATTTGGAACGGTGCCGCGGGGTGCGAAGGGATGGGCACGGAAGAAAAGGGAAGAGTGCGGGAGCGGCGCAGCCGAATGTATTCTGTTTCACGACGACGCCCGCTCCTCGGGCTAATGGCCAATCTCATTATCGCCCCGTGGGGCCCGTGCAGGGCTAAGGGCCGCGCCGGCGAAGGGAAAGGGCGGCGACAAAGCGGCGCTACCCTGCGCGGCTTACAGTTCTGTTAGCCTACTCTGCTCTGCCCTCCACACGGTCGCGTGTTTCTGGGCCCCTGCTGGGGCGGCATCCCGCGACGCGGCCGCTGTGCGATTCCACGTCTTCTGCGGTACCCCATTGGCCGGGGCCATATTTAGGCTCCATTGACTCTACGCTGGGCCTGTTTCAGTAACTGCAAACATAACATTTTTCAACAATTTTATAATTAGGTTACCTATACAAAAGAACTAAAAACATAAAAGTATTTAACACATTTATTAACATCGTTACGAACCGCTCTACTTTTTACGAAAAGGAAAACATGAGGTATATAGATTAATGTCCATGCCAAAATTTGTATTTAAGTTTTAAAATTTACCTGTTGAATTGTAAGCAATTATGTTTGATGACGCAAGATAATAAAATAAATGTATCAGCCAAGCAACTATCACCTACATTTAATTCAAATACACCTTTAATATTTACTGGGACATTCCTCAGCGTATAGGCTTCTCTGTGACACAATAATAAATTCAGAAGTTATTTCAGTGAGATCACACATTTAATCAAACCATCTCTTCAAGATGTTACTCCAGGTACGTCGAACATGTGTATTGTCTTCTTGTAAACTGGATTTTCACATTGTCGTCTGTACATTTTGAACCATAGTGTCATTGGTCCCCGCTTCTTCTTCGGTTTCTTTTTCGGTTTCTTCTTCCTTCAGTTTCCCTCTCCCCCCTTCAAGCACCAGTTTCGATATTATTATTCCCCTTGTCCTCCTTACATATCAATTCGAGGATAATTTTCTTGCAGCCATCAAATGACATATTCCTCTTCCCTCTTTTTTTTTTTTTTTTTTTTTTCTCCATCAGTCTGCTGACTGGTTTGATGCGGCCCGCCACGAATTCCTTTCCTGTGCTAACCTCTTCATCTCAGAGTAGCACTGGCAACCTACGTCCTCAACTATTTGCTTGACGTATTCCAATCTCTGTCTTCCTCTACAGTTTTTACCCTCTACAGCTCCCTCTAATACCATGGAAGTCATTCCCTCATGTCTTAGCAGATGTCTTATCATCCTGTCCCTTATCCTTATCAGTGTTTTCCACATATTCCTTTCCTCTCCGATTCTGCGTAGAACCTCCTCATTCCTTACCTTATCAGTCCACCTAATTTTCAACATTCGTCTATAGCATCACATCTCAAATGCTTCGATTCTCTTCTGTTCCGGTTTCCCCACAGTCCATGTTTCACTACCATACAAAGCTGCACTCCAGACGTACATCCTCAGAAATTTCTTCCTCAAATTAAGGCCGGTATTTGATATTAGTAGACTTCTCTTGGCCAGAAATGCCTTTTTTGCCATAGCGAGTCTGCTTTTGATGTCCTCCTTGCTCCGTCCGTCATTGGTTATTTTACTGCCTAGGTAGCAGAATTCCTTAACTTCATTGACTTCGTGACCATCAATCCTGATGTTAAGTTTCTCGCTGTTCTCATTTCTACCACTTCTCATTACCTTCGTCTTTCTCCGATTTACTCTCAAACCATACTGTGTACTCATTAGACTGTTCATTCCGTTCAGCAGATCAATTAATTCTTCTTCACTTTCACTCAGGGTAGCAATGTCATCAGCGAATCGTATCATTGATATCCTTTCACCTTGTATTTTAATTCCACTCCTGAACCTTTCTTTTATTTCCATCATTGCTTCCTCGATGTACAGATTGAAGAGTAGGGGCGAAAGGCTACAGCCTTGTCTTACACCCTTCTTAATACGAGCACTTCGTTCTTGATCGTCCACTCTTATTATTCCCTCTTGGTTGTTGTACATATTGTATATGACCCGTCTCTCTCTATAGCTTACCCCTACTTTTTTCAGAATCTCGAACAGCTTGCACCATTTTATATTGTCTAAGGCTTTTTCCAGGTCGACAAGTCCTATGAAAGTGTCTTGATTTTTCTTTAGCCTTGCTTCCATTATTAACCGCAACGTCAGAATTGCCTCTCTCGTCCCTTTACTTTTGCTAAAGCCAAACTGATCGTCACCTAGCGCATTCTCAATTTTATTTTCCATTCTTCTGTATATTATTCTTGTAAGCAGCTTCGATGCATGAGCTGTTAAGCTGATTGTGCGATAATTCTCGCACTTGTCAGCTCTTGCCGTCTTCGGAATTGTGTGGATGATGCTTTTTCGAAAGTCAGATGGTATGTCGCCAGACTCATTTATTCTACACACCAACGTGAATAGTCGTTTTGTTGCCACTTCCCGCAATGATTTTAGAAATTCTGTTGGAATGTTATCTATCCCTTCTGCCTTATTTGACCGTAAGTCCTCCAAAGCTCCATTAAATTCCGATTCCAATACAGGATCCCCTATATCTTCTAAATCGACTCCTGTTTCTTCTTCTATCACATCAGAGAAATCTTCACCCTCATAGAGGCTTTCAATGTATTCTTTCCACCTGTCTGCTCTCTCCTCTGCATTTAATAGACCATCTTTATTGCTTTTCCTTACGTGGTCTTTCATTGAGATTATTGCAGATCTACTCCATAAAAGAATCTCTATGTCTATCATTATTTGTTCTGTTCTCTGCTCCATACAGGACTATACTCTCCAACATCGATTTTAATATGAGTCTCTTTGTTCCAAAAATCAGATTTCTGTTCCGTGAGATTGAAGTTTCCATTACTAATTAATGTTTTCTGGATGGTCGTTGGTGTGTGTGGACATGCTGCAATATGTCTCACCAACGCATCACAAAATGGCTCAAATGGCTCTGAGCACTATGGGACTTAACATCTGAGGTCACTAGTCCCCTAGAACTTAGAACTACTTAAACCTATCTAACCTAAGGAGATCAGACACATCCATGCCCGAGGCAGGATTCGAATTTGCGACCGTAACGGTTGCGAGGTTCCAGACGGAAGCGCCTAGAACCGCTCGGCCACACCCGCTGGCCAACGCATCACACACGTGCTCGATGAGAATTAAGTCAGGGGATCGGACAGGCCACTCAGTTTGCTGTGGAACTGAAGTAGCGGCTCCGGTCATATAAACTAATAACGGCCGGGAGAGCGGTGTGCTGACTACATGCTCTTCCATATCCGTACCCAGTGACGCCCATTGGCTCTTTGGTTGCGGATGACACGGCCGTAGGTCGGCACCGTAGGGCCTTCCAAGATCCGCTTCGACGGGAGAGGGAGAGGTAGAGAGAGAGAGAGAGAGAGAGAGAGAGAGAGAGAGAGAGAGAGAGACACATTTCCTGTACTTCCTGAATACCTGTCAGATCCGGTATCAGTGAATAACGGCAATAATGGGACACCTTTTGCTAGTGACCACTGGTCATTAAAACTGCAACACCAGGATGGACGGCAAGTAAGGAAATTTCCTTTATTTTGTGTATGTGTACAGTATAGGAGCAAGAATAGATGATTAAACTTATAGCTCGTTGCAAAATATATAGTCTGCAAGATTTTACATATAGTTCTACCAACTGCGGCACCAACAACGGATGGGCATGGAGTCATTCTGAGGTTGGATGACAGATAGAGGTTCGTCATCACATGCTGCTTCAAGTTCTTATAAGAGTTCATAAACCACAGAGGTTGGCGTGTAGAAGCAGCCGGTCTCTTGTCAACAAATAGTTATATATTATAATTGAGTGAGAAACGTTGAGAGCCTGCTGGCAAGGGCAAAAATGGGAAAACATTGGTACCTAGGTAGGCCTCAACAGAATACGGAAAAATGCGGTCTTGAGTTATCTTGTTGAAAGGTGACGTCACAGAGAACACGAAAGTAGAGCGAAAACCGCCAACCTTAATCCGTCGATGATGCGGTAGCTGCCTTCCAAATTTTCATCTACGCAAATCAGAGATGGTCGCGTTGTGAACCCACCAGCACCCTGTGCCATCACGCCAGGTGCTGGGCTCAGTATGACGATAACGACTGCAGTTTGGCAAAGTTCGTTCTCCTTGGAGCTACCACGCAGTGATACGTCCTTCCTGAAGCTGCCGCTAAACTGTTGCTCTTAAAAAGAGATCAAATGTTGCTGCTCTGGTGTCTAGTGTTGTCACTGGCCACAATCCTGTCAGCGCGCTTCTCTCTGCTGTGTCAAGGCAAGGTGCAGCCATGGTCGCTATACTGAGAGTCCCTGGTGTTTTAGACATTGACACACTTTCCATGTGGCTACTTTTAATGTTGCATACAAGCCCATCTTTGAGTCAGGGACGTGACATGACTGTACGATCCTCAAGGGAACAATATGTCCGTCCTGGAGCTCTTCAAATCTTGCATAGTGTTGAATATAACTATCTTCGACACACTGATCCCATAGCACTGTGGTGGGTGTGGGACTGAGATCATCTTGAGCAGCAGTACTGTGGGAATGATGAAATGCTGTCTCTATATAGAATGACAGGAAACGCTCAAACTTATGCAACTGAATGTGGCTCTGAGCACTATGAGACTTAACTTCTGACGCCATCAGTCCCCTAGAACTTTGAACTACTTAAACCTAACTAACCTAAGGACACCATACACAACCATGTCCGAGACAGGATTCGAACCTGCGACCGTAGCGGTTGCACAGTTCCAGACTGTAGCGCCTAGAACCGCTCGGCCACTCCGGCCGGCAACTGAATGTGACATGAGACAGTGTCCAGTGCAGACTGCGTCGTGGGTATAACACAGATTACACCCACCTGGACACATTAGTGTTGTGAATGTGGAGCGTGTGAGGGGCCTAGTTATACTCTGTTCTGTCAAGGTGGATTCGGAGAGTTTCTAAAATTGTCGACCCACGTTGTTTCTTCTATAGATGTCCTTGTACCAGTGGAGAAACAGCACTCAGATCGTATGTAAGTGTTACTTGAGGTGATGCTGCAAGAAATTTTCTAGTGCGTGGAAGAGGACGCTCTATGCTAGTAAATGAGCAGTCATTTTTCAAAAAGCGCATGACGTAGCAGACAAAGCCATAAACAGCTATCAAGTGATATAACATACACCTACAATACAGGGGGATTCAGTTGCCCTTATTAATTGGTTTTATGCAACCTCTTACTTGTTGAGTAATTCGAAACTATGGCCTCTATCGAACCTGTATCCCAGTACAAAATTTAATTTCATAAAATTTGCTACAAAAAAGCTCCTTTTCATTTTATTTGTATGACTAACAGTTCGTACGTAGCGAGTGAGAGAATATTAAAATATTGAATTTGGTGTTTGAAGGTGTTTTGGGTTGCCTGAAACCCATCAGTCGGGTGCGAGCCGAAGGCTTCAACTGCGTCTTGTAACAGGAAACCTCCTCTGTAGCCCGTTCATCATAAGAATAAACCTGATGTAAAAATTGCACTATGTATTCTTCTGCGTTTGCTGGAACCTCATTGGATTTCTGTTTCACGTGGGACTGCAGCCACGCTGTCTCGATTACTGTCAAGTACGATAATAATGGTACGTTTTGTACTGTGCGTTACACACACATCGGTTTAGCGATAATACGGGACAACAGCTTTACCGGCGCATTCAACTTGGACAGCACTGGCCGGTCAGCTGGTAGGGCTAGCCTGAAATTACGTGACCAGCTGTACTTCGCACGTAAAAAGAGACGAGCAGAGGAGCAATACAGCTACGAATGTCATTTAATTTTTAAGCAGAATGAAATAATACACTGCAAATCTCCCATGATACGCTCCTTCGACGACTAGACGAAAACCGCAACACGTTATCGTTTGTAGCTAACGTATTATTGTGATTAAAAACGAGAATGATGAAAATTCCTAACTTAACCACATAGTAATTTTTAATCCATAAGATGTGTGTAACGTAAGAAGCTATTGTAGGATTTCACCGTATAGTTGAATATTGAAGCCATTGAAGGTATTACTTATAGTCAGTCGTTTGGTAATCTCTTAGCTCCTTCCTTAATCGAATCCGAGAAATACATGTCAGTTCTGGAAGTGTCACCTGCTACGTTGATAACGAGATTATCAAGAACAGAATCCACGAAGCCAACCAGGCGCAGCATTTTCTCTTCTTCTGCGCTGCGAGCGTTAGTTCCAGTACGTCTAGCAGCTTAACAGTCTTGTCAGTTCTGTTGGGTCCATATTGTAATGGTATAGTAGCAAATGTAAAAATGCAGCATTCGTACGATGTGATCTATGCTGTGAAAATGATTGTTTTTCATGTTTCTGCGATACTTATCTACTTCTGTGGGTTAAAACGATGGACATAGTCCAAATAAAGAGGATTTGGTTTTTGATTTTTGCCTTAAAAATTAAATTTTTATGTTTTATTAATTTAAACAACTTTTATGAACAGTCTTTCATAAAACATCGATAATTAAGAATTTGTATTTGAAATGGAAACAGGAATTTCATAATATGTAATTAGAAACAAGGACTTGCTTTACTCATAAAAAATGGTGATGAGTTCCGTAATTACGAAATGTAGGTATTTCAAACTAAACGAGAAAAAAATGATACTGTGGAGATTTGAACCAACGCACAGATAACCGCGATTGACATTCCATTACGCAACCGACTGTGCTACACGTTCAATTTGGAGTTGTTAATCAACGGGGTGGTCCATCGATAGTGACCGCGCCAAATATCTCACGAAATAAGTATCAAACGAAAAAACTACAAAGAACGAAACTCGTCTATCTTGAAGGGGGAAACCAGATGGCGCTATGGTTGGACCACTAGATAGCGCTGCCATAGGTCAAACGAATATCAACTGTGTTTTTTTTAAATAGGAATCCCCATTTTTATTACATATTCGTGTAGTACGTAAAGAAGTATGAATGTTTTATTTGGACCACTTTTTCCGCTTTGTGATAGATCGCGCTGTAATAGTCACAAACGTATAGGTACGTGGCATCACGTAATATTCCGCCCGTGCGGGCAGTATTTGCTTCGTGATACATTATCTGTGTTAAAATAGACCGTTTACCAATTGCGCAAAAGGTCGATATCGTGTTGATGTATTGCTATTGTGATAAAATTCCCAACGGGCGTGTGCTATATATGTTGCTATGTATGCTCCATTAACATCGGTTGCACCCGTACCATATTTCCATGCACCAAAAATTGCATGACGACGACTTCGAACGTCGTGTACAGTTCTGCCCCTGGCCACAAGAGAAATTACGGGACAATGACAGATTTTTTGCACGCGTTCTATTTAGCGACGAAGCATCATTCACCAACAGCGGTAACGTAAACCGGCATAATATGCACTATTGGGTAACGGAAAATCCACGATGGCTGCGACAAGTGGAACATCAGCGACTTTGGTGGGTTAATGTATGGTGCGGCATTATGGGAGGAAGGATAATTGGCCCCCATTTTATCAGTGGCAATCTAAATGGTGCAATGTATGCTGATTTCCTACGTAATGTTCTATCGATGTTACTACAAGATGTTTCACTGCATGACAGAATGGCGATGTACTTCCAACATGATGGATGTCCGGCACATAGCTCGCGTGCGGTTGAAGTGGTATTGAATAGCATATATCATGACAGGTGGATTGGTCGTCGAAGCACCATACCACGGCCCGCACGTTCACCAGGTCTGACGTCCACGGATTTCTTTCTGTGAGGAAAGTTGAACGATATTTGCTATCGTGATCCACCGACAGCGCCTGACAACATGCGTCAGCGCATTGTCAATGCATGTGCAAACATTACGGAAGGCGAAATACTCGCTGTTGAGAGGAATGTCGTTACACGTGTTGGCAAATACATTGAGGTTGACGGACATAAATTTGAACATTTACTGCATTAATGTGGTATTTACAGGTAATCAACCTGTAACAGCATGCGTTCTTAGAAATGATAAATTTACAAGGGTACATGTATCACATTGGAACAACTGAAATAAAATGTTCAAACGTACCTGCTATCTGAATTTTAATTTAAAAAACCTACCTGTTACAACTGTTCGTCTAAAATTGTGAGCTATATGTTTGTGACTATCACAGCGCCATCTATCACAAAGAGGAAAACGTGATCCAACTAAAACATTAATATTTCTTTACGTACTACACGAATATGTAATAAAAAGTTGGGGTTCCTATTTAAAAAAAACGCAGATGATATCCGTTTGACCTATGGCAGCGCCATCTGGTTTCCCCCTTCAAGCTAGACAAGTTTCGTTCTTTGTAGTTTTTTCGTTTGACGCTTGTTTCGTGAGATATTTGGCCCGGTCACGATCAGTGGACCACCCTGTATATAACTCTGGAAAAACATCAAAGCCGCTTATCTCCATATGTTTCTGAAAAACATTAAGAACAGCTATTTCTCGGCGTTTTTAACCGTGTTCCACGCGCATGTTTGACTACGGAGCACAGAGCAGGCTCAGCCATTTTCATACTGCGCATTAAGTGCGTGACAATCAGAGCACAACGCTGCAGAGGCTGTGACCGTACGCGATTTTTGAAATAAAAACTACATAGCTAAAGCGTGATTAAGAAAAACTTTGATGTCTGTTAATACATTTGAATATCTTAAAGTTTCATTTAATGTAACTTCGTCATAAGATATCTAATAAGCAAGTAGGACCTACACCCAAGAGCGTTAACAACACCAGTGAACGTTGCTACGGCTTCTGACCAGTCATTGTATTTGTTTCCGTGAGGTTTATTCCTATGATGAACGGATTATAGCATTACTTTGCCTCAACAGTAGTTGTCGATACCAGTATGATTTTTCGAATTTTGGGCAGGTCAGTATTATCTCCGTTACATTCCAGACAACTTTCATGTAATTTTACACACAGTAAGTTGTATGTCAAGCTAAAATATATGAAATGAATTAATCTATAAAGTAATTTAGTTTCGATATTATAATCGATAAATACTAGTTCAGAATGTACAGTTAAAAGTGTTGTTTCTTAGAAATATTTGATATTATGAATTATTGGCACACTTAAAATTTCTAATATTTATTACGAAGTCCTGAACTGTTTATTTATTTCTGGATTCATTTATGAAACAGTAATTGAAATTAATAATATAACGAAAACTAATAGGAAATCATCTGTTAAGAAAAACTGTAAACCCTTTGTAGAATTTTTCCGCAGGGTGTGAGAGTTGTAAGCTTGCCTCTGATATGATTGGACGTCTTTTTGTGCCAAAAATGTAATCTTGGATTTGTTAATGCGAAAAATCAAAATACAGTATGATATACCAAGATGTTAGAAAATATATTTACTAAAAACTGCTCCAACAACAGTCTTCAGATTTATTTATTTCAAACCAACCTTGAAGATCTTCTGTGAGATTTATCTTCTGGAATCAGATCAATAGACAAGAAGAACTAGAGCCATCTAAACATGACAAGTTAAGTAACCTAGAAAGTTCATTGTAATCTTCTCTCCTCTCAGATCTTCATAAAAGACTTTGCTTATTAATTACTTGGACTGGACGTTGTTCAATGTGGACAACATATGAAAAGCAGGAAGGCGGGGAGAGATTACAATCTTGTAATACTAAAGTTCCGAGAAGTAGCAGGTTATGAAAAGAATATGATGATAGAATCACTACTATGATTGTCAGTACAATTTTATAGTCATATTAAGGGAATATTAAAAAATGAAAACATGTCTACACTTCACTGCACATCTTGTATCATAAGTCAGCTAATATTTTCTTTCAGTTGTCCAGTTAGGTTTGGTAGTGAAAATTATGGCTTCTAGAGCCATAAAATGTTACACCTTGCCACTGTAAAACTCCAACACATGCTAATAGATGATCCTACTTCCTACATGCAGCGTAATATGAATTTCCACAAACAAACTGAAATTCGTGTCTGGTGTGTCCCAGACCTGATTCAAGAGGTGTAGGTGCAAGCCGCATTACAAAACAAATCTTTGGTCGTACAGACGGGTGAATTCTTTTCTCCGAATTTTTAATATAAACTAATTGTTGAGTTTGGCTACTGTACACAACGAAAACACCGTCACAGTGAGGACAACAAATTCATCATCATCTGCTCCGATTCCCAAAGTGCTCTACACGCTCTTCAACAAATGTACCCAGCAGATCGGATGGTGCAAGAGGTGCAGGACGCACTCCTGCTCTTGCAACAGCAGGGTAAGGATGTGATTTTCTGCTGGGTTCCAGGGCACGTAGGGATTCCTGGAAATGAACTTGCAGACGCGGCTGCCAAGGAGGCTTGCTCCATCCCACCTCCTGCTCGCTGTTCCGTCCCCCTGCAGGCCATTATATCTTTCGTGACTCGGAAGGTCATGCGTTGGTGGGAGGCTCAGTGGCTGGACGTGAGGGATAATAAGTTGCGAGCGGTGAAGGATTCTGTCCGACCGTGGCTCACCTCCTTCCGACAACGACGCGCTGAGGAAGTAGCCCTTACACGGCTTAGAATAGGACATTGTCCTTTGACACATAGTTTTCTGTTACGTCGTGAGGAGCCACCAACGTGTCAGACATGTGGGGCACAGCTGTCGATACGGCATATTTTAACTGAGTGTGTTTTATATGCAGGTTTGAGGGAAGATTTCAGTTTCCCACCGGACCTACCCTCTCTTTTAACTAATAATGAGGCGAGTGTCACTAGAGTTTTACGTTTTTGTGTGTTGTCTGGCCTTCTTCCCAAAATATTGGGATTGAAGTCTTAATGTGCTGTCCAGTGGTTTGGTCATCCATTATTTGTAAGTGGTCACTCAGCCACCGTTACTTATTTTTCCCTGTTTGTACTGCTATTTTATTTTTAGTTTTATCTCCCTGTTTTGATGTGCTGTGTCCAATCTTGCAATTTGAACAATACCACTTCTCTCACGATTCGGCTCTGAATTGAACTTTTGGGAACGGGCGCTGATAACCTCGCTGTTGTGCACCCTAAAACACTAATCATCATCATCATCATCATCATCAGAGGACAACAAAGTGGGTGTACAACAATCTATATTTGTTGTTTGTGGAACGCCTAACCATGGAAAAGTCATTGGACTGTGAGGGCTGTTGAAGTCTATGTCAAGACTGAAATTAAGCTTTCGTCATCGACATAAATAACAGTAAAATTAAAAATGAAACTAATAATTACTCTTACACTGTGGAGAGGTACCAGAAAGCATGGTAGACTGCATGAAGAAAGGGAAACCAGATTTGCTCACCTGGGGCAGATTGCAAAATAGAAGTTCACAACACAAGATGCCATGAATTGTAACCAAATTAAGCAGCACAAGATGTGTGTCAAAGCAAGCAAATAATGAGCTGCTCAGAATGCAGACTGCACCTCTGCAATTTGCGACAGTTACATTTCTCCAAAATCATTTAGCTTGTGCCTGTCAGTGCTATACGATGATCAGAGATGACCCCTCTCAACAACGACCAGGAGGTGAAAGCCGACAATCTAAATTTAGAGCTCTCCACTATCTACGTTCCAAAAACTCTACACTGAGGCGATGGCCCAATGCTGTTGTAGATGTGATGCACGAGAATGTCACGTCACGAAAACAGAGTGCCACATAACAGAACCTTCCAAGTCTTGGTGTACATAAGGCATATTGAGAAACACATGGTTGGTGTTGATCTAGAACAGTGTCACCTCAATAGGTTGGTCTGTTCGGTACAGTGGAAGGGCAACTGAGGTCCATTAAATAACAAAAAATTTAGGGCGAAAGCAACAGTCTTCCTCATGTATACTAGGTGACACCACAGTATATAGACCTTTGATCTTAGTGGAAAAAAGGTGAAACTGTCAAACTGAATTATTCCCGGAGAATGGCCGTGGCGGCATGACGTCACTGCCCTCAATTAGGCCAGGTGATAGCTATGCCCACAAAAGTGCGAAGCAGCCTGCTGTCTCGCTCTGGTGGAAACTGCCCTGTTGGGGCTCACTTCTCCTAGTGAGATTCACTGACTGCCTTCCAACCAAAAACAGGACGCACAGACCAGACTGGCAGTGCACCGTCGCAGAACAAAAAATGAAGAGCTCTTCTCCCGAACACAAAGATCCAGTGCTCATAATAATCATAGTGGCAGAGAATGAAGCTGTGTCGCATTTTTGTATGTGCCAGTAATGTTACAGAACAAAATTGGTGTAAGTTTTATGAATGAAAATCTCTGTGTGCAATTTTTCCTCAGATAGAGATTGTGGATGGGATTATTGCTACCTAGACTATTGGCCATTAAAATTGCTACACCAAGAAGAAATGCAGATGATAGACGAGTATTCATTGGACAAATATATTATACTAGAACTGACATGGGATTACATTTTCACGCAATTTGGGTGCATAGATCCTGAAAAATCAGTGCCCAGAACCACCACCTCTGGCCGTAATAACGACCTTGATACGCCTGCGCGTTGAGTCAAACAGAGTTTGGATGGCGTGTGCAGGTACAGTTGCCCATGCAGCTTCAACACGGTACCACAGTTCATAAAGAGTAGTCACTGGCGTATTGTGACGAGCCAGTTGCTCGGCCACCACTGACGAGACGTTTTCAGTTGGTGAGAGATCTGGAGAATGTGCTGGCCAGGGAAGCAGTCCAACATTTTGTGTATCCAGGAAGGCCCGTACTGGACCTGCAACATGCAGTCGTGCATTATCCTGCTGAAATGTAGGGTTTCGCAGGGATCAAATGAAGGGTAGAGCCACGGGTCGTAACACATCTCAAATGTAACGTGCACTGTTCAAAGTGCCGTCAATGCGAACAAGAGGTGACCGAGACGTGTAACCAATGGCACCCCATACCATCACGCCGGGTGATACGCCAGTATGACGATGACGAATACACGCTTCCAATGTGCGTTCACCGCAAAGTCGCAAACACGGATGCGACCATCATGATGCTGTAAACAGAACCTGGATTCATCCGAAAAAATGACGTTTTGCCGTTTGTGCACCCAGGTTCGTCGTTGAGTACACCATCGCAGGCACTCCTGTCTGTGATGCAGCGTCAAGGGTAACCGCAGCCATGGTCTCAGAGCTGATAGTCCACGCTGCTGCAAACGTCGGCGAACTGTTCGTGGAGATGGTTGTTGTCTTGCAAACGTCCCCATCTGTTGACTCAGGGATCGAGACATTGCTGCACGGTCCTTACAGCCATGGGGATAAAAATGGTTCAAATGGCTCTGAGCACTATGGGGCTTAACATCTATGGTCATCAGTCCCCTAGAACTTAGAACTACTTAAACCTAACTAACCTAAGGACAGCACACAACACCCAGCCATCACGAGGCAGAGAAAATCCCTGACCCCGCCGGGAATCGAACCCGGGAACCCGGGCGTGGGAAGCGAGAACGCTACCGCACGACCACGAGATGCGGGCCATGCGGATAAGATGCCTGTCATCTCGACTGCTCCCCCCAGGGGATCCACAACTCTTTTGTGGATACGTGCGTAGCGAGCACGGGGCTCCGAGCTAATGTGGCCTTCCTTCCTTTCCGGGCTGCATACCTTCCCTTTCCGCATCCTTCCCCATCCCCTGTCTTCACCCCCCCCCCCCCTCACCTCTGGCTCTTTCCTTCACTTTCTCCCCCTCTGGGAGTATGGTTTGCGCCTACGTCCGGAGACGGACGCTTGTCAATGTACCGCATTCTTCTTCTTCCTTGCTTGTATGTCTTCTTCCTTCCTTTGTCCTTCTCCATTCCTTACCTCTTCTCTTTACCCTTTTCTCCGCTGCGGCGTTTGAGACCCCCTCTTCTTTCCTTTCCCTTTCTCTTTCTTCCTCCCTGTGCGTGTCTGAAGGCCGACCCACGCACTTCCATGCGTAGCCGGTGACGGGGTAACGCGTAATTCCCCGCCCCGGGTAGACAGGTAGGACACGTACGTACCCCCTGGTAAAGGCCAGGCCCAGGGAGGGGTGATTACCCGAGCTGATACCTTCCGAAAGTGCCGATTGGTCCCTCCGTCCGTTTGTCGGGAGGTGTGACCTGAGGTGTGAACAATCACCTAAGGCGGGTGTGCCCTCGGTGAGGGCCCCCACAAGGGAGGAGCGCGCCATCGGAGACGCCGGTAATCATGGGGGATTCTTCCGCAATGGTTTCCTCACCTTCCACTATGTCTGCTCACAAACGTAAGTTCACTGAGTCTCAGCCACAGACGGTTCTTCCATCGTTGCCACAGTTCCTTGTTGTTTCTCGGTCTGACGAAGGTCACGACTTTTCCACGGTCAACCCTTTCATTATACAGAAAGGTGTCGACGCAATTGCGGGTCCTGTAAAGTCTTGTTCCAGACTACGGAATGGCACCCTGTTGTTGGAAACACACAGTGCCCTCCAGGCTCAAAAATTGCTGCGTACTTCTCTGCTCCACACCTTCCCTGTCCGGGTGGAACCGCACCGTACCTTAAATTCCTCGCGTGGAGTCGTTTATACACGCTCCCTCGATGGATTGTCTGACGAAGAAATTCAGCACTACCTGTCTGACCAGGGCGTCACCGCTGTTCATCGGGTTACGAAAAGGGTTGACTCGAACATCATTCCAACCCGCACTGTCTTCTTGACATTTGACAAAGTTCAACTCCCATCAAAAATCAAAGCAGGCTATGAGATAATTTCCGTTCGCCCTTATGTCCCGAACCCTACGCGTTGCTATCGATGTCAGCGGTTCAATCACACCAGCCAGTCCTGTTCCAATCCGGCCAAATGTGTTACGTGTGGCAGGGATGCCCATGAGGGTGCTTGTCCACCTCCATCCCCTCGCTGCATCAACTGTATGGGTGACCACGCTGCTTCCTCTCGAGATTGCCCTGTTTTTAAGGACGAAAAGCTGATCCAGGAAATAAGAGTGAAGGAAAAGGTGTCGACCTTTGCTGCTCGAAAGTTACTCGCCAGTCGACAGCCCACCGTGCCTCAGAAAGGAACATACAGCGCTGTCCTTGCTTCTCCTCGGCCAACAAAGGAGGCGGCCACGCAGACTTGCGACCTCACATTTAGTACCACGGTCGTCAGATCGGCCAGCGCAAAGATCGCCCGTTCAACCTCACCTCTTTCGCCTGCCCACTCTATGGCTCACCCTTCGTCGAGTTCTGCTAAATCTCGAGCCCAAAAGTCAGACGCCAAGTCTTCAAAAAAAGAGCATTCTCGTGAAGAGTTTTTACGTACTGCAACTTCACAACCATCGGTTCCTCCTTCATCTAAACATACCTCCAAGAAGGCTACGAAGAAACACAGTTCCTCTCCTTCTCCGCCACGGCGTGTCCCATCTACAGCACCACCTGGCGGAAATCGCCCTCGGCCATCTTCTGTGTCGCCGAGGCGCACTGTTGGTGGCCGGTCAACTGGCCGATCGTTGGTGGCAGGAGCTGCTCCTGACCAACCTATGGATCAGGATCTTCTGCCTTCGACTGAATGCCATTCCATCCTGTCGGTCGCAAGCTCTGAGCAGTCGTTGAGTTGACAGCACCCTTGGTGACGTTCCTCCATTTTCTGTTCACCCTATGTCCATTATCCACTGGAATATCCGCGGCATTCGCGCCAATCGGGAGGAATTGTCGATCCTCTTACGATCCTACTCGCCGGTCATCTTCTGTCTTCAGGAAACAAAGCTGCGTCCCCATGACCGCTTTGTTCTCCCTCATTTTCAGTCCGTCCGATATGACCTCCCCTCTGTTGAAGGCACTCCAGCCCATGGAGGACTCATGATTCTGCTCCATGATACTCTCCATTATCACCCAATCCCCTTAAACACTTCCTTCCAAGCTGTCGCCGTCCGTCTTTCCCTTTCTGGATACACGTTCTCTCTTTGTACGGTATACATTCCATCGTCTACACCAATGGAACGAGCTGATCTCCTTCATCTTCTTGATCAGCTTCCACCCCCCTACTTGCTGGTTGGGGACTTCAATGCCCACCACCCGCTTTGGGGATCTCCACATCCTTGTCCACGTGGCTCACTATTGCTAGACGTCTTCCACCAAGCGGATCTAGTCTGCCTCAACACTGGGGTCCCCACATTTTTGTCTGCCTCCACGGCAAATTTATCCCATTTGGACCTTGCGGTCGGTACTGTTCCGCTAGCTCGGCGCTTCGAATGGTTCGCCCTTGATGATACACACTCGAGTGACCACTTTCCATGTGTTCTTCGACTGCAGCCTCAACTGCCATATATGCGCTCGCGACGCTGGAAGTTTGCCCAAGCCGATTGGACACTTTTTTCGTCTCTAGCGACATTCGATGACCGTCGCTTTCCCAGCGTCGACGACGAGGTCACACATTTTACCGACGTTATTCTCACAGCTGCGGAACGTTCAATACCACGCACCTCCGAATTGCCCCGGCGCCCTCCAGTTCCTTGGTGGAACGAGGCATGCCGTGACGCAATACGTGAGCGGCGACGTGCTCTTCGCATTTTCCGTCACCATCCAACTTTGTCCAACTGTATCCGATATAAGCAGCTCCGTGCGCGAAGCCGTCGCGTCATCCGCGATAGCAAGAAGGCAAGCTGGAAATTCTTTACTAGCTCATTTAACAACTTCACTCCCTCCTCGGAAGTTTGGAGTCGGCTTCGACGGTTCTCAGGCGCGCCTAGTTTCTCGCCGGTCTCTGGGCTCACTGTCGCGCATGATACCTTAGTGGACCCCGTCGCAATTTCTAACTCATTGGGTCAGCACTTTGCTGAGATTTCGAGCTCTTCAAATTACCCGCCAGCGTTTCTCCCGAAGAAACGTGCAGCGGAAGTGCGACATCTTGCTTTCTCCTCTCCAAATCGCGAAAGCTACAATACTGTTTTCTCCATGCGCGAACTCCAACATGCACTCTCTTCTTCTCGCTCCTGCGCCCCAGGACCGGATGGTATCCATGTCCAAATGTTGCTGCATTTATCAACCCATAGCCTGCGTTACCTCCTTCGCCTTTATAATCGAATTTGGACCGACAGTACCTTTCCCAGGCGATGGCGGGAAGCTATCGTCGTTCCCGTTCCGAAACCTGGAAAGGACAAACATCTCCCCTCTAGCTATCGCCCCATTTCTCTCACGAGTAGTGTCTGTAAGGTTTTGGAGCGTATGGTGAATTACCGTTTAGCTTGGTGGCTGGAGTCCCGCAGTCTTTTAACACCAGCCCAATGCGGATTCCGAAAGCATCGTTCTGCTGTTGACCATCTTGTTGCTCTCTCCACTTATATCATGAACAATTTTCTCCGGAAACGCCAAACGGTAGCAATATTTTTTGATCTGGAGAGAGCGTACGATACCTGTTGGAGGACAGGCATCCTCCGCACACTGTTCTCTTGGGGCTTTCGAGGCCGGCTGCCCCTTTTTCTTCGCGAATTTATGGCAGAGCGCACATTTAGGGTGCGGGTGAACACTACTCTCTCCCGTACTTTCTCCCAAGAAAACGGGGTACCCCAGGGCTCCGTGCTGAGTGTTGTACTGTTTGCCATCGCCATTAATCCAATTATGGATTGTCTCCTTCCTGATGTCTCGGGCTCCCTCTTTGTGGACGATTTTGCGATCTACTACAGCTCTCAACGGACCAGCCTTCTTGAAAGACGTCTTCAAGGATGTCTCGATCGCCTCCACTCGTGGAGCATCGAAACCGGCTTCCGTTTCTCACCCAGTAAGACCGTTTGTGTAAATTTTTGGCGACGTAAGGAGTTTCTTCCGCCCTCCTTACATCTAGGTCCTGTCAACCTTCCGTTTTCCGACGTCGCAAAATTCTTGGGTCTTATGTTTGACAGAAAACTGTGCTGGTCCTCCCACGTTTCCTATCTTTCGGCTCGCTGTCTGCGTTCCCTTAACACCCTCCGTGTCCTGAATGGTACCTCTTGGGGAGCGGACCGGGTGGTCCTTCTCCGCCTCTATCGCGCCTTAGTGCGCTCGAAATTGGATTATGGAAGCATAGTATACTCCTCTGCTCGGCCGTCTATTCTTCGGCGTCTCGACTCTATCCACCACCGTGGATTACGTTTAGTGTCTGGAGCTTTTTACACCAGCCCTGTGGAAAGCCTTTATGCTGAGACTGCTGAACCTCCACTGTCCAATCGGCGGGCAGTCCTTCTGAGTCGTTATGCTAGCCATCTGTCTTCCATGCCTGCTAATCCAGCCTATAACCTTTTTTTCGACGCCTCCTTTGATGTCGAGTATGCAGGCCGCTCCTCCTCCCTCCTACCCCCGGGAGTCCGCTTCCGTCAACTGCTCCATTCTCTTTCCTTCCGCTTTTCTAAAACCTTCTTGACAACTTGGGGTACAGCACCGCCTTGGCTCCGTCCCCGGATCGACTTGCTCAGAGACCTATGTCAATTTCCCAAGGATGGTACCCCTACACTTGTTTACCGTCGGGCATTTGCTGCTCTATGTGCACAAATGACGGAAGCCACATTTATTTACACCGATGGCTCGAAAACATCGTTAGGTGTAGGGAGTGCCTATATTGTTGGCGACACCCCAAATCACTTTCGGCTTCCCGACCAGTGTTCGGTTTATACTGCGGAGCTTTACGCTGTTCTCCAGGCTGTCCACTACATCCGCCGCCATCAGCGGATACAGTACGTAATCTGCTCAGATTCTCTCAGCTCTCTCCTCAGTCTCCAAGCTCTTTACCCTGTGCACCCTCTGGTCCACCGGATTCAGGACTGTCTGCGCTTGCTCCACCTGGGGGGCGTCTCAGTGGCGTTCCTCTGGCTCCCGGGACACGCTGGTATCTGTGGAAATGAGGCGGCCGATATAGCAGCCAAGGCTGCAGTCTCTCTTCCTCGGCCAGCTCTTCAGTCTCTTCCGTTTACCGATCTACGGAGCGGTTTATGTCGCCAAGTCACTCATTTATGGCATGCGCATTGGTCAACACTTCCCCACAATAAATTGCGGGAAGTGAAAGCCGTTCCTTGCGCTTGGACCTCTTCCTCCCGAACGCGTCGTCGGGAGGAGGTAATTTTAGCCCGACTCCGGATAGGGCACTGTCTTTTTAGTCATCGACATCTTTTAAGCGGTGATCCTCCCCCACTCTGTCCCCACTGCTCTCAGCTGTGGACGGTCAGACACCTTTTAATTGAATGCCCCTATTTTAATCCGTTACGCTCCCGTCTACAGCTATCGCCTGATCTATCGTCGATTTTAGCAGATGACACGCGCTCAGCTGACCGCGTTCTACAGTTTATTAGAGACAGTGAAATGACGTCAGTCATTTGAAGCTTTTTTTTGGGGGACAACCAACCCCTTTCTATAGTGGACTTTTAAGCATTCCTTCTGCCTTTAGTTTCTTAATTTTTCTGACTTTGTTTCCATTGCTGCTGATTTTAAATTTCGTTTTTTTCCTGTTTTCTACGTCACGGGCTGGGCGCTAATGACCATAGAAGTTTTGCGCCCTAAAACCACAAACAAAAAAAAAAAAAAAAAAAAAAATCTCGACTGCTAGTGATACGAGGCCGTAGAGATCCAGCACGGCGTTCCGTATTACCCTCCTGAACCCACCGATTCCATATTCTACTAACAGTCATTGGATCTCGACCAACGCGAGCAGCAATCGCAATAGGCTACAAAAAATGTCTCTGAGCACTATGCGACTTAACTTTTGAGGTCATCAGTCGCCTAGAACTAATTAAACCTAAAAACCTAAGGACATCACACACATCCAAGTCCGAGGCAGGATTCGAACCTGCGAGCGTAACGGTCGCTCGGCTTCAGACTGTAGCGCCTAGAACTGCTCGGCCACTCCGGCCGGGGATAGGCTACAATCCGACCTTTATCAAAGTCGGAAACGTGATGGTACGCATTTCTCCTCCTTACACGAGGCATCACAACAACCTTTGACCAGCCAACGCTGGTTGGAAACTTTCCTCATGTCAGTACGTTGTAGATGTCGCCACCGGTGCCAACCTTGTGTGAATGCTCTGAAGCGCTAATCATTTGCATATCGCAGCATCTTCTTCTGTTGGTTAAATTTCGCGTCTTTAACACGCCATCTTCGTGGTGCAGCAATTTTAATGGCCAGTAGTGTACTTTGTGCGGTTGCAGGGCGAAGCTACTCATTTACATTTGTAAGCAATTACTACAGTTCACGGCAGTTTGACGTCTGCTGCATTAAAAGTGTTGCCATTCTACTCCGCATCGCTGTATTAATGCGATATTTCTGCCGTACTTTGACGTTTTTAGTTTCGCCGTCCAGCAGAATAATTAGATGTGGGAGTCCAGGTGCACTGGTGGGTATGTTGACGGCTTGGGAGGCGGACCGCCTGGCCTTCTCCACCGGCCCCCTCGTGCAGACGGCACGTAGCGGACGCTTTGGCATCACTCCAGCCGACACCGGCTGATTGACTGCGCTGGAGTGGCGGCTTCCCGCTGCGAGGCGAGCGGCTGCCCTGGAAGGGAAGCGAAGTGGAGGGGGTGGGTGGAAGGGAATGGAATTACGTCACCGCCTGCGGCCGCCTGCGCTCGCGTGATACCCAGACACGGGAGGCCCGGCAGGGTTCACCATTTGCCTCCTGCAGGGTCGCCACCAGCGCCGCGGATCGCTGTCGCCTGCACGAGACACTGTGTGAGATGCGAATGCGTCATCGGTAGGACGCTGGGGAGTATGTTGGCGGCAGTGCGGGGCGGACAGACATGATGAGAAATGAGGAGGTTCTCCGCACGATGTTCGAGCAGAGAACCGTGACGTAGACACGCGAAGAAGTTGGGGCCGGATGATAGGGCGCATACTTGTTTATTTAACTGAGTACAAAGAAGCTGCAAAACGCAATAATACTAATAGAATATAAGGCCAGTGAAAAAAAAAGGACCACACGCCGTGATGGAGTTATTAGAATGGGACCAAGATAGGTAAATGACAACGATGATTACAATCACAGTGAAAATGGATGATTTTTTTTTTTTTCAAGACAAAACGCTTCAATAATTGAGCCAGACAGTAATGCGGTATATGTAGACTGAAAAGGATCACTGATATCAGCTGCAGCGGGAGATTACGTGGAATCAGCGGCGACGAGCCGAAACGTGTACCGGATCGGGATTCGAACCCGGGATCTTCTAATTACTAGGCAGGTGCGTTAACCACTGCCCCATCCAGACCACAGTGTTTATAGCAACACAGCACGCCTCTCGGCCGTTCCATATTCCCACTGAGCGCCACCTAACCGCAGTCCCTGTCCATTTTTCTCACTGTTTGCTACTGTCAGATTTCGACAGGAGACCGGGCGTATTTGCGCATCTGCACTGAAGAAAGTGGATCCATTGCCCAGCTGGGGATAACAGTTATGTATTATTGCGTGGTGTCTGTTCTGACAGAGTGGCTTGGCACGTTTCGGTAGAGTTGATGGATATCGTGCCGAGTTCTGTCCAATTGGCGCGCCAAGTCGACAAATTCCCGAGCCGGTTGGGAAACCAACCTTCCCATTACGCTCCCAACCTTGTCAGTGGCGGAGAGAGCTGGTGACCTTGCTGGCCGAGGTCTGCTTTCGAAAGTACGAAGACAAGCAGCAGAAACTCTCACCGGGTGTGGGCAGGCGTTAGCTTGCTGAAATATGAGCCTAGGATGGCTTGCCATGAAGGGCAACAAACAGAGTTTGTGATAAAGTCGATTTACCGCTTGCTGTAGGGGTGCTGCGTATGACAACCAAGCGGGTCTGGTTATCAAGAAAGAAAAGTGGCAACCCAGGCAAACACTTCTGGTTGTCAGCTGCATGGAGGAGACAGTCAGGGCGCTATTCCACCGTTGTCATCCATCCGTGTAGTGTTTGGCCCGTGGTGCACACAGTTGTCTCGGCTCCAGTTTTGGATAGCACTATTTTGTAATTCTCGGTATGCTTTAAACACGGAGGCATATGAGGAGTTCGCAAACTTAGCCGTTGCAGATATGCTTTTGTCTTTGGCCCTTAAGTTAATGATTATGTCCTTTTGGACGCCAGATAAATTGCTCTGTTTCCGCAGCATGGCAACGACTGCACCGTTCTGCGGAACGCCTCCAACACGCTTTGTAAACCCTTTACTGCTTATGTTGCCACCTTACGCATGTGAGCGGTTATTGCACGTTGACGTCGAGTATAGACGGTGGTCACATTAACATTACTGTACCGCGTATAAAACATCGCAGTGTGACTGTCTAATCGATTCTGGGTAAAATCTTTCGACGAAATCCTCAATCGACCTCATCAGGAACAGGCCAGTGTCGTGGTTGCTGTTTTGGTGACCACTTACAGCCTGTAGATGGCATGCGATGGGCCGTCACCACTACGTCATGCTGCCGTTTCTGAATTGGCGGTGCCGGCGCTCCCATAAACAATACGGCGCATTTCTCTGTGTCTTAGCGAGAACCTTTGTTTCACGCACCACTATGGCTATAGATGCTGTCACGACAGAAGTTGTTCTCGCAGACTCTAATTTCTACTACGTCTTAAAGATCAGTAGCCCTGTATATACAGGTTGTCCCATTTATCTTGGCCACCCTAAGTAACTGTTTGTCCAGAAGTAAATTACACATTGCTTCAAGCATCTATCCTTTAGCCGTCAGGGGGACATCAATCAGCATGATTGCCTTCGTTGTAGCTTTTTTTTTACTAATATATGAACAGCGGTGTGACTTTTTTAAATCGCACCCTGCATTTTTTATTCGGTAATTCATTTCCTCTCCTAAAGACCTATTCAAAAATGTATCACAGTGTACCATTCATTGAAAGACAACACTGACGTAGACGCTCCCAGCGCTTAGTGCAGGTACTCGGGGTAATGGAACACATCCACGTGCTGACGGTGACAGAGAACAAATGTAAACATAGGTAGGATGCACACCCGTCATTCCGTCAACCATCGTCAGTTGAAGAGTTGTGTGAGTGGAATATACACCAAGAATTGCGTGGGAATGATTTCCAGAATCGTGTACAGTTCTGTCAGTGGAAACAGCAGCAAATCGTCGTCAATCCGAACTACTTGTCCAGTGTTCCATTTACTGATGAATGTACCTTCTCAAACAAAGGACAGGTAAATACAAGCAACATGCATTATTGGTCCAGCGACAGCCCAGTATGGCTTAGACAGGTGGAACATCAGCGTCAATGGAGAGTTAACGTCTGGTGTGGGATGCTCGGTACTACAATGATTGGTCCTTATTTCATCAATGGTAGTCTAAACGGCCCAGCGTATGCCATCTTCTTCCGACGAATTCTTCCTCCTCTTCTGGATTAAGTGCCGCTAAGAACCAGAATGCTTATGTGGTATCAACACGACGAATGTCCAGCACATAATGCCCTGCGTGCACGTCGTGTTCTGAACCGAAGGTATGCTGTCACATGGATTGGTCGAGGAGGAACAGTTGCTTGGCCTGCTACGTCTCCTGATTTATATCCTCTGGACTTTTTTCTTTGGGGATGCATTAAAGACGTTTTCTATCGCGATATTCCAACAATTCCAGAGGACATGCAGGAAGGTATCATGCTTGCTTGTAATTCTCTCCACAGGCAACACTGGAAGCAGTAGATAATTATTTCATTCAACGAGCGCAACAGTGTATCGGTGTCCAGGGTCACCTTTGAACGTTCTACTCCTGGACAGGAGAGTCAAAGTCAATTTTGTGTTATGATTTTACTTGGTTTTCATTTTGTACAGTTTCCTTTCCTCGGGGTTCTGCCGTGAAAATACAAAATAGAAAATCTGTTTGATGGAATAAGTTACGTATAAGGCGGACTTCGTATTACTGATTGAGATAGTGCTGTAATTTGACCGTGAATGGCAGACAGGGTCGGCAACACTACAAAAAGCGACTATAAGGAAATAGCATCAGAAATAAGTTGAAATTTACCTTATAATTCTGTCAGAAACGTAGTATTTATTATAATATAGTCTTCGTGGCTGCGTCTGGAATACTTCTTAATTTTCTTGTAGGATCACCTGTTTTCATTGCTCGCTGGTCCTCTTGTTCTCCGTCTGATGAAAATTTCTTGAAGTTGTCACTGTCAGGATTAATTTATAAGTTTGGCGATAACCATTGCGAATCACTACTGAAATAACTTCGTTTCGTAATATAGTTTTAATTTCCATTTAAAATCATTGTTTAACACAGCGCCGAGAAATACACGTCTTGAACGTATGAAGACAAGAGAGTAATAAACTAGTTGTTAAAAACAAGCACCTACGCAAAAGTAAAAAAAAAAAAAAAAAAATCAAAATTACTTATAAAAATCTGTCGCTGGTGCAGCGCTCTTCTGCATGCGCGATCGTAAATCATATCTTTGCACCGGCGGAAGCGCGGTAGTCAAACTATCGTTACAATTTGTTTTCTGCCACCTCCAACAGGTGGACGAGTTTGTGATCCAGGGCTCAAAGTAAATGTTGTGTTATGTAATTAATAACGTTGTGTTTCAGTGAATGGTACACTGTGATACGTTTTTGAATAGGTCTTTAGGAGAGGAAATGAATTACTGAATAAAAAATACAGGGTGCCATTTAAAAAAGTCATACCACTGTTCATATCTTTGTGAAAACAAAGCTACAAGGAAGACAATCATGCTGATTGATGTCCCCTTGATGGCTAAAGAACATTTACTTGAAACATTTTGTAATTTGCATCTGGACAAACAGTTATTTAGGGTGGTCAAGATAAAAGGGACATCCTGTACAACCGTGGGACTAGATTTTTATTTTCCTCAAACACTGATCTGTGTTCATTTGTGAGACAGTGGTCTGAAACTGATCATTTCTCATGTTCCCCATTTTTAATGTGACTTTAGAATTCTGCTCAGTGTTTGGTAACGCTTCGGACAGAATGACTTAAGTAGTTGCTTCTGTTATGTCCTTCAAGAAATGCTGAAATGCTACCAGTGTCGAAGTAGTGACGCTAGATGTTTAACCAGTTCAGCGTCGACGAAGGCAGATCATTTGACTTCAAACATTTGAACGTGGGGAATTACAACCTCACAGAAAAGGACAAGCTAACAGCCTTTAAATTGTTATTCGGCCGTAGAAGGAAAGGAAAACTATTTGACGAGGCAACAAAACCACATTTACAAGCAGCAAAATGCACTGCTTGACAAACGAACTTTAGCACTCAGAAGACATGGTCGGGTGCGAGTGTAACTTCGTACACGTTTTGCCGTGTACAGCACTATGGATCTAGGCTGGTCACAGGAGAGCCAGTAAAGCCAGGTGTGAAGAACGCAGTACATGGTCATAGGAACAGTGGTCCCAGGTTATGTTCACGGACGACTTCCAGCTGTCGTCTGAACAGTGATTCTCACCGGTTATTCATCTGACGTGAACCAGGAACTACATACCAACCCCTCAATGTCCTTGAAAGGGACCTGTATGGAGGTTGTGGTTTGAGGGTATGGGGTGGGATTATGATTGGTGCATGTACACCCCTGCATGTCTTTGACAGAGGAACTGTAACAGGTCAGATGTATCGTGAAGTCATTTTGCACCAGTATGTCCGCCTTTTCAGGGGTGCAGTGGGTCCCACCTTCCTCCTGATCGATGATAACGCACGGCTCTACCGAGCGGCCATCGTGGAGGAGTACCTTGAAACAGAAGATATGAGGCGAATGGAGTGGCCTGCCTGTTCTCCAGACCTAAACACCATCGAGCACGTCTGGGATGCTCTCGGTCGACGTATCGCTGCACGTCTTCAAACCCCTGCGACACGTCGTGGGGCACCACATTCTACAATTATCCTTAATTTATGAGCATGAGTGTATACTGAGGTACGGATTGTTGCCTCTCTGAATGTTTGGAGTATGTTAATTTAATGCGCATGGAAGGTATTTGTTCCTTACGTATTGTATTGGTTCAGTTTATAGCCAAAATATGATGATTGTAGATTCCAGATACCATGTCTTATCTGTTACGATAAATCCCTGTACTTGACAGGACGTAGTGAAGTGCTTAACAACTTTGTTATGTTGCACGGGGGCTTAATTATATATAATGCAAATAATTTTAATTTTTTGATTTAGTAGCTGTATGTCCGGCTACGCAGTCTCGTAAACGGTTGGCCCTGACTAGTTTTAGTACGCAATCTGACTGCATAGAATAACAACAAAGAAAGGAATGAAATTTTCCGTTAACACAATTAATTAATTAAGTCCCCAGCAGCTATAAAACCAACGCAACAACAAAGCACAAGTGTAACTGTTCTGTGTGTGGAAGTGTGATTCAACGTCCACATCTGGCACGGTTCTTCTTCAATAAGACAAGAAATTTTAAATATCATTTATACTGAAGTAATTAAAAAAAATAGAAATACTATAATTGCGCAAGAAAACCAGAATTACACTCTAATACAAGAACACGAGCCAGATGCTTGGTTGGCTGAACCTGTAATGACGCATTATTTAAGACGTGGAAATAATGAAAAAAAAGCGAATATTTTACCTTCATATTTCATATATATTGACGAAAAGCACTATGATCATTACAATATTTCCATTCGAACAACATCTGCTGTCTAGCCCATCAAACAACTGCATAAAACATGGAACAAGCACTCCTTACTACAACATCTCAACACCGACTCACTACTACCACATCTCAACAAGCACTCTCCACCACGACTTCTCGACAAGAACTCTTCACTACGACATCTCAGCAAGCACTGACTACTACGAGTTCTCGACAAGCACTGCCAGTGGAGGCGGCGGAATAATACTCTTTTGCGCAATCTCTGGCGCTGTGGCTCAGTGTAGCCACCTTTCAATGTTTGTTCTAAGGCGTCTGGTCTGGTATTATTACTTGGAATATTTTTTGGCGGTAATTATTGATAAAACAGCTGATGGAGCTCCAATCAACATTTTGCGGAAACTGAAGTAAATGTTGCTAAGATTAATAAGTGAATCCCTCCTCGTGATTTCATATGTGGCGCATCGTGTACATGTTAGCTTACTTGCGTAATGAAATTGATTTTGACTTCTGTCACTGAACTCAGCCGAATGCTCCGTTCGCATTCCTGTACGCTGTTTCCATTAACGCGCTTTAACGTACATATCATCGGCGGGTATGTAAATGATTGTATTTGCTATTCTCTGTGACATGTGGAACAGCCACCAGAACGCACTGGTTTTGTTACCAGTCCTAGTAGGGTGTGTAAGGGGCATGAAGGGCATCACTGGAAGTTGAGGACATGGAGATGCCACGCGCTGATGTCAGCATCTGACGGGGCTTGGAAGGAGCCTGTTCGTGGATTTCCATTTGGTCGGCTCATCGAATCGCGTGATATCGAGATTTGCGGGGCATTTGGATGTGACAGTGGTCCGATATTGGATTGCATATGTATCATTAAGATTCCGGTCGATCACGAAGGATTTCCAGAGGGAGAAGTGCTGTATTGTGCACGAACAAAATCACAACCTCTTCACATCTGGGTCAGTCATCCGAACAGATAATGCACCCAATGCAATAACATGTGTCATCCCGAACCGTTGGTCAGACACTGGCGACATCTGGATTAGGGGACCACCATCCCATGGTGATGATATACTTAAATTCAAATTGCAGTGTCTGAAAGCTTTTTATTTATTTAAACAGTGTCGAAAGAAAATCGACCGAGTGAAATGATTGGTCGCGTACAAAAGGTCAGTGTTCAGGAAAGCTCTATACTCCGTGAATAAAAACAAGTATAATCCTGTGCAGTTGTAATGAGAATGCTCTACTGGGCGAACTGAAAGCTGTATTTTTCTGAGAAGCGACAGGCAGTTAGCGCGGGAGGGGGCGAAAATCCTCCTTTTTTTTTTTTCCTAAGGCTGTCCTGGCGATACACGCGCGGAGTGTAGCAAACCCGAGCGCAAAACGGATTCACTTTCTGCAGTGTCGCCAACGCTGCAGAACGGTACAGAAATTATTCTGCACACTATTACTTCCATTTTAAGCAATATTAGCGGGCCGTAGAGCTGAATATTCTCACCTCCAAAGTTAAAAAGCATTCCTTTCCCTGCTACGTAACGTTAAAAAGGGTTCGGATATTTAAAATAAAATGCGAATGGAATCGGCAGGTTCGGTTACACCATGCAAAGTCTTTGGTTAATAACACAGCATAAAAGGCTGTACTTGGCGTTGTGCAGTGTCCAGGAAATGTGAACAGCCAGAGAATGGCGTTGAGGGTGGAACAGCAGTTTGCAGTAGCCCCATGACCATCGTCAGCGGGTATGGCAGCGACCCGTTGAGAGGTGTGTTACGGCTGCCGCCATGCTCTGAGAAGCATCGTGTGCAACCTGAGTTCACGGCTGATACTGATCAGGGGAAATCCAGCTCCGCACAGCGGTACATCACAGACGTCCTGCATCCTCGTGTATTACCTCTCATGCAACAGACTCTGGGTGCCAGTTTTCAACAGGACAACGCTCATCCACACATGGCACATGTCTGTATGAACTGTTACAGTGATTTTGAGACATTTTCCTGGCAACAAGATCTCAAGTCTTGCGCTCGACGGACGTGTGTGGGAACCAGCTAGTACACGAAGTCCACCCAATTGCCTGTATTCAAGATAGCAGGGATAAAAATAGGTCTGCACCAGCTTCCCTGTGGATACACTACACCGGCTTTAAGAGAGCCTCCCAACTGAATTAGACTCTCCACCCAGGCCGCAGGGTATGCATCGTCATAAGTGCTAAGTGGACTCATACGCCTCTCAACCAGTGAAGATTCATTTCGTTCACTCCTCCCCCCTGAAAGTCCCCTTTAAACAATTTATACAGGACTGTGCTTAACCTGACACACAATATTTTTAGCGCAACGCAATCCGACTTTCAAAATTTCCTACTAAAGAATGGCCCTGACAAAGATTAAACTATACCTTTCACAAATCACTTACCTCACAAAAATCTTCGCTGCTCAAGCTACTGCAATACAGCGAGCGCCACTACTGCCAGCTAAATAAAAGATTCAAACTACTGAAGGCACTAACTACTGATAGGGATAGTTAGCAAATGAAAGATATTAATAGAGAACAAACAATGTATTTACCTTAATATCATCACAAGTCATAATATATATATCAGTTCATGCCAAATTTCAAAACTCCGCCATCTCTCTCCCCACATCCACCACTGCTGGCGGCTCACCTCCAACTGCGCAACGCTACGCGCTGTTCACAGCCAGCTGCCTAACACTACAATGGCGAGTATTACAACAATGCAAAGCAGACACAGACTGCCCACAGCACAGCCAGTGATTGTCATACAGAGGTGGCGTTACCAATAAAAAACCTAAACAGCCTACTTACATAAAGAAAACATAAACAGCCTACTTATATAAAGAAAACATAAACAGCCTACTTACATAGAGAAAACATAAACAGCCTACTTACATAGCCCCCATGCTCCCCACAAAAATTTTTACAAATGGTGTTGGGCACTGGCCAATACAGATTTGACAAAAATTTTTCACAATTACACTAACAAAGATATAAAATGCACACACTTATTAATATTATGTTGGTCAAAAGCTAAAATTTCTCACAGTCCATAAAGACAGTCCACATTGTTCATTACGGTAATCACAGGTTTTTTTTTTTTTTTTTACAAAGTCTCATTAGTAAAAGAAAATGCACACGGAAGTAGTGGATTTCCATGCAGTCTTGAAGAAGTAGTGTTGTCCTTCCAATGGAAAGACAGTGCTGACTCGACATGCAGACAGGTAATGGGCCACAACAGAGCAAACCCACAGCAGAGTCATTCGAAGTTTGGAAGAATATTGGTAGGTAGGTCATCACAGAGCAGACCCACTGGAGTCCTGGTAGAGATTGTGGTATTGGTGGGCCACCAGAGGTGCAGACCCACTGTAGTCCTTGTAGAGATTACGGTATTGGTGGGCCATCAAAGATGCAGACCCACTGTAGTCCTTGTAGAGATGGCCAGCAGCCATCTGTTGTGACTGTGCAGGTGCACAATCACCGTTGAAGAGTCTTGCGGATAATATAGCAAGTCCATAAACCACCACTTGTGCACTCACAAAGTTTTTGAAATTGTCCTT
The DNA here is from genome assembly GCF_023864345.2 of Schistocerca serialis cubense. Classification (NCBI taxonomy): domain Eukaryota; kingdom Metazoa; phylum Arthropoda; class Insecta; order Orthoptera; family Acrididae; genus Schistocerca; species Schistocerca serialis. The sequence continues at coordinate 95,821,602 of NC_064649.1, forward strand.
AGAACCAGCAATGCTGTTATCCAGTCCCTTGCTGAGTTATTAACACACGTGCAAACACTAACAGTCCCTACTTCTCACATATTGTCCACATACTATGACCAACAGAAACGTGTGCAGTGAAATGTAACTAACAAGTTAATAATGTCATGAACTGGTGACAATTACAATTTCATAACAGAAGAATACAATTACAAAGGTACAAAATACATCATTAAAAACATAATAATACAGATAACATTTGTAGTACAGGCTTTACAAAAGAATAGAAATAAACATATACATCAGTGTTACAAAAATAGTGACATAAGTACATACATAAAATAATGAGAATAGTTTTCGAAACATTAATTTCACACATGAACATTGAAACAGAACAGAATTGTAAACAACTTTACAAAGAAAATAACATATTATTAATGCAACTTATATTTGAGGATAACAGTATTCCTCCTCATAGTGAATGTAGCTTAATATTAAAAGAGAAAAAAATTCTATGAAACTGTACACAGAGACAGGAAGAAAACAAATGCACAAGGGTACACAAACATATAGTGGGATAACACAAAAGGGAAAGGACAGGGTTCGTTTTCAGTGTAACATGTGGTACTGCAGTCCAACCCAAAACTTCATATATCTTTCCTCTTATTTCATCCTTTGTTTCCACCCAAAAAATTCTATCTAAGCATGCTTTCTGTATTTATATGTTCATACATTTCTTACCTCAACATTTATTTCCAAGAAAATCCTACCTAAACCTGTTTTCTCAATGCATTTCTTTACCTATTCTCCATAGTCAGTTTCTTATATAGTCTACCCCCTCTTAAGCTAACTTAAATCTACTGAGCTCAGATGCTAAACTAAGGGACGAGGCAATGCAGCAGCACATAAAACAATTAATATAAGCAGCAATGACAAGAAATACAGATTGGCAAAGCTAGCAGCAGCAAATGTAATAACTTATATCAAAACATGACATAGCTCAAGCAAAAAAGATATTACAGTAAAAACAACAATGCAGATAAGGGAAATGTATAATCACATCTTAATGTCTAAGTAATTAAAGTGGTGCACCACAAGAAGTTATTCTACCAAAAAGTTACCAATTACTTGAAAAGAAAATTATGAATGCAGTTACTAGTTCCTTCTTATTGTTCTTTCCTTTCCAAGTGCTCCTTTTTTTAAAGAATGTGGATCATAAAATAATTATTTAATAGATCTGTTGACAGAAAGTGTTCACATTAGCAAATGCATTTCATTTTATAAAAGCAATGCTGCAACACAGCTGAAAAACAGGTATCAAATGAAATAAGCAATTACGCAAACCAAAGCATAAAAACATCATTAATAGCTATGTGACATTTCATAAGTTAGTAGAAATTCTCTCAACTCTCGTAGAAAGACGCTTGTCGTAATCAGGTGTGCAGATGTACGAATATTTCTCGTCATTTCATTAGGCATTTCAGTAAATATCATAAATTACGAGCTCCACATTATACTTTCAACAAGGAAATGTCAATACCGAGGATAATGGCCTTCCCTTTTTTTTTTTTTTTTTCTACCTGTGTTTCCGGAAAGGCTAATGGCTTTTTTTTTCGGGCGGCTGTCGCCCAGGTGGGTGCCCGCGACGCATTATGTGCAGGTGGTCACTTAACTTTCTTACGGAAATATTTACGACACCAGCTTCCGCTACGGTAACAGTCTCACATAATTCACAGGTCAAGAATTAGCGTTGCAAATCTGTAGAAACAAAATCCTATAAATATAAGTGTCCAAAAAAAATATTCGTCAGCATTGTGATACAGTCACACATTTCATAACTCTTAAAGTACGATTCTTGGTTTCCAACAACCTTTTCCACAAATCAGAGTCTCTAATCACTACTCATTATTCCTTACCTTATTACACATATACATATTCGTATTCATCAACACATAATAACTACATAGCATAATCGGATTCCTCATATAACATCAGCTTAGTGACCATAAACATACCTCAACAGCATAGTGCACATCGTCGTCGTAAAAATAACATCATTACACCTCAGTCAAATCTCAAAAACGTCGTAGCTTTCTGCAATAATTTCAAACCCTAAAAAATTCTCTGCTCATGTCAAAAGTGTCATCTGCCTCAAAAGTACTTTAAAAATCATGAATCCATACCAAATACATCATTCAAAGCTCTCATAGTATCACAATGGTTCCGAAAAAATATGAACAGTTTACAATGCACAGACAAAATACAGTTTCATAAGTGTGAAGTTATCCAGCTGTGTAATTACGTAAACATCTGTCACTGACGTAGTAAAAAAAATGTTTATCTCTCAGTTAAATGATCAGATAGCTGTGTAATTTGTGTGTTAGAGAAATATGGTACCGATGTGTAAAGTTGTATAAGCAAATACCATATTAGCTAGGGCTCCTTGTGGTTGCCACACACATGGTACACAAAGTAAACGTGTACCCCCCTGAGGATTAATGTAATTATACCCTCAGGTGTTACAGATTACAGCAATGAAATGAAATGTATCACTGAAAACTTTCTTTGTAATTCAAAAATCTTTAAAAATAAATGTTTTAAGTACAAAATTAATCACTGAAATGCGTGTCCTGTAGCGCTAAATGTGCATAATCTCTGTGAAAGTGTCGTAGTTATTTTCCTCCAAAAGCTAAGTTCTGCAGAAGCCAATGTACTTACCTCATGATAAACAAAAGTGAAATGCTTTGCGTAGAGATATCTTAGTTATTACGCTTATTGTTGTGATGATGAAAGTACTGTACAGTAACGTAATGTTGTGCCACGAAAAAGGGTGTCTCATTGTTGCTATACCACTAAAGTTACTACTAAAACATGTTTTTCTTTCCAGAAGAATTCAGAAAACTGTGCAGATATAAAACAGATACACCGCGAAAGCAACATTGTAAATTGTCACTCATTAGTAGCGTCGTGATAAAAATCGTGTAGCTGTCACATAAACTAACCTCTGTGTCATCTGGTATCTCTCAGAAAGCACTTTAAATTCAGAATGTATTTTCAAATAAACCAAAATGTTGCATTAAAATCTCATTAGCAGTACTGGTTATAATGTTATTTTTCTCGGAGCCAGCCGGCGCACGCGGCTGCCTGCGGTGCGAGTCATTGTCTGTTCCTTTGTTGGCGCGCGTCGTTATTGGGATTAGGAGACATAACTTCTACAAATTCGCGTTGCCGAGAGGGCCCTGCTCTGTTTGAATCCCGCCAGTTCTGATGGAATTCAGGTCTGTCGTTTTGTCGGTAGTTTACACAGTTTCTTTCGTGTCGGTCACGTGGTGGAGAATTTCTCCCTGAATCGTAACTCCGCGCTGAACTGTTGCGTCTGAAGTTATTCTGTCTCCCCTGGTAATAATTGTTTTGGTTCCCATATTGTCTGTTTCTGTGGTTATCTCTGTCATATTCATTACTACGGAAATGCGATCTTTCTCTGTAACTATTATTACTCTGCCAGTGGTTGTCATATGGGTGGTGTCTGTTTTGGTCACGATTTACGTTGTAAGAATAGGCTTGTCGTGTATAGTTATTACTTCTTTCATCGCGGAATTGCGACGGATGTGACCTGTAATTGTTGTGTTCCTGCTTTCGCGTTCCGCGATTGTCAGTGTCAATTTCTAATTCTTGTAAAAGTCCCTGAAATGCTTCAATGTCGTCTTTGCAACGTCCTGCCAAAATAATATGTCGTAAATGTTCAGGCAGTTTGATTAAGCAAATGCGGATGAGTTCTGAGGGGCTGTATGGGTTTGAAAGATACTGATTCTTATGCAACATGTCTTCAAAATATTTCATAAGACTGGAAAATTCAGATTGTTCGAAACGTTTCATCATTATGATGCTATGTTTTACACGGTCTTGTGTGGCTTGAGACCAATATGCTGAGAGGAAGGCATGGTAAAACTCTCCTTCACTGTGGCAATCGTGAATTACCGATCGCATTCTTACAGCTGGTTCATTCTCTAAGTAGCCACACATAAATTCTAATCTGTGTTCCAACGACCAGTTGGGAGGAAAACAATGAGAGAATTGATGGAGCCATGCTTGTGGATGAATGTCGTTGCCAGAATTCTTAAATGTTTTGAATTTACGGGTAGTAATGAACAGCTTATAGTCAAAATCATCATGTCGGCGAGTCGCATATCGGTCATTGTTAGGTCGTGTCGGCCGTTCCATCTCAAAATTCGGTGCACATTGCCAATTTCTTTCATAACTTCCGAAATGCCCTGTGTTATTATTTTGTGGTTGTTCCGTATTTCTAAGTCCCTCTTCCCGTATTGGGGCGCGAGTATCCTCTGAAATACGTAATTCTTGTATTACCTGTGTCAGCTGATCTTGTACTTCCCGGATTTCTCTTTGGTGTTGTGTATTAATCTGATTCTGATTTTGTTTGAATTTCCTAATTTGTTCGCACTCTTCAGTGTCAGTGAAGGCTACAGGTCTTGTGTGATTCAGATCATCATCTACCTTTGTAGATAAGTTAGTGACCTGATCCGAAAGTTCGGCTACTTTCTCCGATAGTGAACACATTTCCTCAGTGTGTTTTTCTGAACCAAGTTTCAGAGTGTCCATTTGTGTTGAAATCGTATCTACTGTGTTTTTTAAGTTTTCTTGACTTTTTGCAAGTTGCGTAACCGAATCGGTAGATGCAACTGCATCAATTTTAGCTTGCAAGGTGTTGTGATTTTCATGAACAATAGTTTGCAGTTCTTTTATGGCTGCTTCGTGATTCTGTAATGCATTTTCATGACGCGAAAAAATAGGTTGAAAATGCTCACAAATTTGAGTTTTTACGTCATTACAGACTTTTTGACATTTCGATTCAATGTTATGTAACTCAGCAGTTAAATCCTCACGTGTTTGTTCGAGAGTTTGTTCCAATGAGTCTAACTTTTTGAGATTTTGTTGCACTGTGTCTAACTTTTTGAGATTTTGTTCCACTGTGTCTAACTGTTGCTGTGTTTGTCTCTGGTGTTGTTCCATTGTGACTAACTTTTCAAGCTTTTGCTGTGTTTGTCTCTGATTTTGTTCCATTTGTTGCATTAATTGCAATAATAATGTATTAGTGTCTGGAATCTGTTTCTCTACGCTTTTCGGCAGTGCATTTGCACCGGCAACATTCACATTTTGACAAGCAGAAAATGTGTCTTGACTTATTTGAGAAAACGGTGATGACCCAAAACCTGAATCTACAGTATTTGCGAAATTGTGTCCTGTCATTTCGGATTCCTGAGGCGAGCTGTTGCCGACCGATCGATCGATAATGCGTCCCTCTTCACTAATTGTTTCACTGTCTACACCATTGTTTGCAGCCCGCTCCATTTCCCTATGCACGATTACCAAATTACTACTTTGAACATCAGTTAATTCATTACTCGGTGGCGCTAACACACTGCTTTCATTTTCACTGTCATTTCTCAGTTTACTTTGGAGCCTAGTATTACGTTTTTCACACGCCATTATTGTCACAGTATTTCACACGACAACACAGAAAAACACAATTTGAAGATCAAAAATAAGAGAACACATTAACATAGCACTGAAAATAATATTTAGTTAATTGCAAGCGCAGCTGCGAAAAACTTGCTGCAAATCTACATGCATGCCACAACTGTTTTACTGTACAACAATGAAAAACTACAACTACAAAGGAAATTCTCTCTATAATTACGCGCTAGCAATAAACAAAATCTACACTAATTACACAAACTACAAGAAAAAATCAGAAGATTCCAGTGAGGTATCCTCGGCTAAGGGTCGACATATGAAAGTCCCCTTTAAACAATTTATACAGGACTGTGCTTAACCTGACACACAATATTTTTAGCGCAACGCAATCCGACTTTCAAAATTTCCTACTAAAGAATGGCCCTGACAAAGATTAAACTATACCTTTCACAAATCACTTACCTCACAAAAATCTTCGCTGCTCAAGCTACTGCAATACAGCGAGCGCCACTACTGCCAGCTAAATAAAAGATTCAAACTACTGAAGGCACTAACTACTGATAGGGATAGTTAGCAAATGAAAGATATTAATAGAGAACAAACAATGTATTTACCTTAATATCATCACAAGTCATAATATATATATCAGTTCATGCCAAATTTCAAAACTCCGCCATCTCTCTCCCCACATCCACCACTGCTGGCGGCTCACCTCCAACTGCGCAACGCTACGCGCTGTTCACAGCCAGCTGCCTAACACTACAATGGCGAGTATTACAACAATGCAAAGCAGACACAGACTGCCCACAGCACAGCCAGTGATTGTCATACAGAGGTGGCGTTACCAATAAAAAACCTAAACAGCCTACTTACATAAAGAAAACATAAACAGCCTACTTATATAAAGAAAACATAAACAGCCTACTTACATAGAGAAAACATAAACAGCCTACTTACACCCCCTTTTTTTTTTTTTTGCCTAGGGCAGGGTTGTTGGAGCTACGAAGACAGCGAAAGTCTCAAGCGACGGGAAAAAGGCGCAGGTGACTGCAGTACACAAGAACGGTGAAAGAACAGACCCGCGAAATTACAGACCAATAGCTCTAACTTCTGTTTGCTGCAGAATCCTTCAACACGTTGTCAGTATATAATAAACTTGCTTGAGAACTAGAACGTTATGTCCACGAATCAGGACGGTTTCACGAGGCACCGCTCGTGCGAAACTCAGCTTGCCGTTTTCTCACATGATATACTAAGAAATGTGGATGAAGCGGAAAAGGCAGATTCAATATTTCTAGATTTCCAGAATGCAAGAAACACGGTGCTACACTGTAAGCTGTTGTAGAAGGTATGAGCAAATGAAATACGTCCACAAGTACGTGAGCGGCTCGAATACTTCGTAACTGAAGGAACCCAGTATGTTGTCCTCGACGACGCATATTAATCGGGGACAAGGATGTCGTCAGCAGTGGCCCTGGGAAGTGTGATAGGACCGCTGTTGTTCTCTCTATACATAAATGATTTGACGTCCAGGTGGACAGCAAACTGCGGCTGTTTGCTAATGATGCCGTGGTGTGCGGTAAGGTGCTGAAGTTCAGTTACTGTACAAAGATGCGTGGCGACTTACACAAAATTTCCAGTTGGTGTGATATGAATGGCAGCTAGCCCTAATGTGGAAAACTGTAAGTTAATGCGAATGAGTAGGAGGATCAAACCTGTAACGTTCGGTTACAGTATTACTGGCGTCCTACTTGACTTAGTCAAGTCGTTTAAATATATGGGCGTGACGTTGCAAAACGTTATGAGGTGGAACGAGCATGTGAGAACTGTGGTAGGGAAGGCGAATAATCGACCTCGGTTTATTGGGAGAAATCCAGGAAAGTGTGATTCACCTGCAACGGGGGCGGCTTGGCTTATAGGACGCTAGGGGGACCTATTCTTGAGTACTGTTCGGGTGTTTGGGATCCGTACCAGGTCGGATTGGAGGAAGACATCGAAGCAGTTCAGAGGAGGGCTGCTAGATTTGTTGCTGGTAGGTTCGAAAAATACGTAAATTTAATGGTGATGACTCGGATACTCGAGTGGGAATCCCTGCAGGGAAGGTGACGTTCTTTTCGACAAACAACAGTGAGAAAATTTAGAGAACCGATATTCTAAGCTGACTGTCGAACGATTCAACCGCCACCACTGCGCGTAAGGATCGCGGACATAAAATACGATAAATTAGAGCTCATACGGAGACACATAGATACTCGTTTCTCCCTCGCTCTATTTTCGAATGGAACAGTGAAGAAAAGTCTATCAGTGGAATAGGGTATCCTCCACTACGCACCTCACGGTGGCTTCCGGTGTATCTCTGTAGATGTAGATGTAGAAGACTATCACACATGTGATGCGCAATTTTTTATGTTTCTACGAGAGCGGTGGTACCATAGACAAATGTTCTGGCATCACGACGTCATTACTAGGTCTACAACTTTGCTTCCGCCGTTTCTCCTCCAAGTTCGGGGCTTTATTGTGAAAAACTTACAAAAAAGTTATGATTCATAGTATTGCCCATCGCTGGCCACAACATTCTCCCATATTTCGGATAGCATACGAATCCCGTTGCGGAAGAGCTGGGCGTCTTTTGTGGGGATCCATGAATCGATTCAATTTCGCACTTGTTCATATAATCGGAACTGCTGGTCAGCCAGACTGTATGCCACTGATCGAAAAAGGCTACAGTCAGAGAGAGCAACGTATGGGCAATACGGCGGGAGGGACATGGCTTCTCATTTCAACGTTTCCACGTATACACTCCTGGAAATGGAAAAAAGAACACATTGACACCGGTGTGTCAGACCCACCATACTTGCTCCGGACACTGCGAGAGGGCTGTACAAGCAATGATCACACGCACGGCACAGCGGACACACCAGGAACCGCGGTGTTGGCCGTCGAATGGCGCTAGCATTTGTGCACCGCCGCCGTCAGTGTCAGCCAGTTTGCCCTGGCATACGGAGCTCCATCGCAGTCTTTAACACTGGTAGCATGCCGCGACAGCGTGGACGTGAACCGTATGTGCAGTTGACGGACTTTGAGCGAGGGCGTATAGTGGGCATGCGGGAGGCCGGGTGGACGTACCGCCGAATTGCTCAACACGTGGGGCGTGAGGTCTCCACAGTACATCGATGTTGTCGCCAGTGGTCGGCGGAAGGTGCACGTGCCCGTCGACCTGGGACCGGACCGCAGCGACGCACGGATGCACGCCAAGACCGTAGGATCCTACGCAGTGCCGTAGGGGACCGCACCGCCACTTCCCAGCAAATTAGGGACACTGTTGCTCCTGGGGTATCGGCGAGGACCATTCTCAACCGTCTCCATGAAGCTGGGCTACGGTCCCGCACACCGTTAGGCCGTCTTCCGCTCACGCCCCAACATCGTGCAGCCCGCCTCCAGTACTGTCGCGACAGGCGTGAATGGAGGGACGAATGGAGACGTGTCGTCTTCAGCGATGAGAGTCGCTTCTGCCTTGGTGCCAATGATGGTCGTATGCGTGTTTGGCGCCGTGCAGGTGAGCGCCACAATCAGGACTGCATACGACCGAGGCACACAGGGCCAACACCCGGCATCATGGTGTGGGGAGCGATCTCCTACACTGGCCGTACACCACTGGTGATCGTCGAGGGGACACTGAATAGTGCACGGTACATCCAAACGGTCATCGAACCCATCGTTCTACCATTCCTAGACCGGCAAGGGAACTTGCTGTTGCAACAGGACAATGCACGTCCGCATGTATCCCGTGCCACCCAACGTGCTCTAGAAGGTGTAAGTCACCTACCCTGGCCAGCAAGATCTCCGGATCTGTCCCCCATTGAGCATGTTTGGGACTGGATGAAGCGTCGTCTCACGCGGTCTGCACGTCCAGCACGAACGCTGGTCCAACTGAGGCGCCAGGTGGAAATGGCATGGCAAGCCGTTCCACAGGACTACATCCAGCATCTCTACGATCGTCTCCATGGGAGAATAGCAGCCTGCATTGCTGCGAAAGGTGGATATACACTGTACTAGTGCCGACATTGTGCATGCTCTGTTGCCTGTGTCTATGTGCCTATGGTTCTGTCAGTGTGATCATGTGATGTATCTGACCCCAGCAATGCGTCAATAAAGCTTCCCCTTCCTGGGACAATGAATTCACGGTGTTCTTATTTCAATTTGCAGGAGTGTATTTTGACGGGATTGCGACATGGAGTCCAGCACTGATCTGCTGTAAAATTACCTTCACCTGTCTATCGCTGTATTGTGGCCGTTTGTGTTTCTGTGCTGGACTCGAACGCATCAATTGCTTTCGATAATGAAGTCCTGTGACTGTCTTCGTCTGTTTCAAAAAAATGGCTCTGAGGATGATGGGACTTAACTTCTGAGGTCATCAGTCCCCTAGAACTTAGAATTACTTAAACCAAACTAACCTAAGGACATCACACACACAACCATGCCCGAGGCAGGATTCGAACCTGTGACCGTAGCGGTCGCGTGGCTCCAGACTGTAGCGCCTAGAACCGCTCGGCCACTCCGGTCGGCCTTCGTCTGTTTCAGTAGCTACGAAAACGATCCGTCTTCCACCGCCATGCCGGTCTTCGACATCAAAATCACAGTTCTTCAGGCGTTGGAAACATTCTCTGCACCTTCTTCTACTAATAGTTCCCTCACCATTGGTCTTACCCAGCATTTTATGAGCCACAGATGCTGATTTCTTCGTGTTAAAGCAGAAAATTAAAACTTCCCGCAAATGCCGAGAAACGGGAACCATAGTTGACGTACTTAGAGAATAACCTTCTTATGCAACCACAAATCGACTAATATTTTTATGGCATTATGTTTACAGATGCCTAAGCTTATTGTATTACACCTATGACCAACCACACGAACTCCTCTTGCCGCTACTGCCGTCTATTGCAAAACGGCGGAAGCAAAGTTGTAGACCTAATACTATGTACGCCGGCCAATCACAAAGCGTCCATGGGGTATGATCACCACAACAGCATCAGCAACTGTTTGTTCTTCCTAAGAAAGATGAGACTGTATTTCATCGAAAGTTCGAGGTTTTAATGAGATGTTTTATACATTGGTGTCAAGGAGAAACTTCGATCCAATATGCATAAAATGGTTCAATGACGAAGATTTGGTAATCCCTGTCATTCCATTGCTCAGTGGCTTTGTTTCTAGTCTCGAGTCGACGAAACGTCGAAATTTTATTTTTGGAAATCTCGGAGATTGGGCTCCATAACAAGGCGATACTGGTTGCTATTCCATCAGAATTACTCCTCGCATTGCTCAGCCGATATGGCTACAGCATTATTATCTCGGAGCGCGTTATCATTGCCGCGTCGTATTCGACGAGTGGTAGCGATAAAAAATTACGATCCAACTTGCGCCTCGTATTTTTTTTTTCCTCTGCCCAGAAAGCCGTTTCAGATACCACTAGCAGGGCGACTGCGGCGTAATAAGATGTCACAGGAACTTCGTCACCTCCTCTACCGAGAAACGACTCTATTCTTTTCCGCGCATAGCTGTAAAAATGCGGCGAAAGGAAGAACAAAACAAGGGAATTACGAAGCGCTTGTGGCGAGGGAATATGACGCAAGTTGGAACCGGGATGGCGTTGTTATTGCCGATGTCCCAGTAAGGGAATACGCGACCGCGGACGAACGAGATGGCTTGTCTTGTCTTGCTAGGGGCCCCCATCAGCGACAGCCCGTAATGAAAGACCGTTGCGACGGTCTCCAGGGAGGGTGGGGGGGAGAGAGGGAGACACGTCCATAGGGATGCAGCCAATCCCGGGAGCGGGATATAAACGCCGCCATTTCGATTGCGTCCTCGCGGCGACCCGTATCGCAAGCGATTTTTCTCAGTGTTATTCAACCGGGTTCGCGTCTTTTTCCATTGCTCGTTTCTAAGGGATTGGGCCCGGGGGGGGGGGGTGCAGGGAAGGGAGTAAGGGGGAGGGGTGGTGTGTAAGGAGGGCGAGAGGGGTGGGGGTAGTGAACGGGGGATAAATTGGAGTGAATTCGCTGCAGTGGAAATAAAAATAAAAAGAGCTAGGATGAAGGAAGATTTCGGTACGGAGTAGCTCCTCTTTTATACCTTCTCACAGTTATAAACGTCGAGTATTATTGAAAGCAGCGGACATTATCTGGGCCTGCGATGACAGTACGGGCGTATTTACTGCACTGGTTTGTGTATGCGTGCCTGCTTATCTGTCTGTGCTGAAAACTGCCTTCGATATCGTCGTCGAAGCGCCAGTACTGCGCGCTTCAAAACATTTTTTTATCTACAAAAATTTGGCAAATCCTGAGCTACTAAAGAAGTGTTTACATGGGAAGACCCAGAATGTGAATGAGTCATTCAATTATGTTGTGTGGGTCCTGTAACCTAAAAATGTATTTATGCCGCGCGAGATTAAAAATGGCTCTGAGCACTATGGGACTTAACATCTATGGTCATCAGTCCCCTAGAACTTGGAACTACTTAAACCTAACTAACCTAAGGACATCACACAACACCCAGCCATCACGAGGCAGAGAAAATCCCTGACCCCGCCGGGAATCGAACCCGGGAACCCGGGCGTGGGAAGCGAGAACGCTACCGCACGACCACGAGATGCGGGCGCGCGCGCGAGATTAGCCGAGCGGTCTAGGGCGCTGCAGTCATGGACTGTGGGGCTGTTCCCGGCGGAGGTTCGAGCGCTCCCTCGGGCATGGGTGTGTGTGTGTTTGTCCTCAGGATAACTTAGGTTAAGTAGTGTGTAACCTTAGGGACTAATGGCCTTAGCAGTTTAATCCCATAAGATTTCACACACATTTGAACATTTTGTTGTCCTTATGACTCAAAAGTTACCAGTGCCTGGCGCTGTAATAACTTTTAATGGTGGAAACTATGAAAGAAATAAGGTTATGGAGAAGTTAGAGGCAGGATTTGGACAGAACATAGGGTTGCAGGAACTGGATGAGCTTGCTGTACGCGAAGCAGATTTAGCTGCTCAACAAATTACGAAAGAAGCAAGAAAAGGAGGAGACAATCACTGGGCTGTTGTGACACTAAAGAAGACACAGACTATGAATCAGGGCAATTCTAGTGTATAAAAGATGCAGAAATGTAAGTCTGCATAACACTGTGTAACAAAAAGAGTTTTAAACCTCAATATCTCTGAACGACATTTTTTTGCAATAAATGACCCGTTTTCTAAAAAAGTAATGATGGTAGAGACATGAAATTTTCACAGCATGCCAAGTGTGAGATTCAACACGTATGGAACTAGAATAATTAAAATGTCTTCAGTTGTTTTGTTTTTGTTTATTTTTCTACAAAATTCTGTCAAAAAATTGAGTGTTCGAAAAGAAGAAAAAAAAAAAACAGATAACAAGACCCACAATACAACTTTACTAATGATTCTAGTTCAGTATATCTAGAAAAGTGCAGTCAATAACTTTTTAAAATTCCTGAGTACGTGTCTTAAAAAGTTTGCAAGATAATGGGTCACAAAATTCGATAATTTAACATTGTCAGCAAAGGACATACAATGACCTCTTACTCGCACGGGAAAGGATGAGATCCGTAGAGTGGGTACTCCGGTGTTTCGTACTTAAGTTGCCATAACTTCCGCGTTACGACATTTCCGATATGGAGACGTACGTTACCATTACGGAGCAGCAATCATTGTCGCAGTTTTCCTGGACGTTTCGCCTTAATTGCCCCATCTTCATTCTGTGATGACTACCGGCGTTTGTTCATTGGTAGACAAGAAAAAAAAAATAACTGCACGTTGGTCCCGTTTGGACGCACTTGGTAATAACGTGTCCATAGATCACGTTTCCGCATTTACAACACGCACGTCGGAAAGATACAAATGCCAAACTAATCCCTCGCCTACATATCGTTGCTTATGCACCGCATAGACATCGCTCTGCGGTGAATATACGCGGCAGTAACGCCCTTAAACGAAAACTTTTTTATCGGCCCGTAAAACTTTGAGACAGAGTGACCTACTTTTTCATTCTCTCGGAGACGGGAAAGGATGTAGAAGAAGAATTGAACGGAATGATAGGATCTTAAAACGAGGTTCTAAGTTGAACATCAACTAAAGTGAAACCAGCTTAATGGAATATAATAAGTTAGAAGATTCTGAGGAACTAGATTAGGATATCAGACAGTGAATGTAATAGTTGGGTTTTGCTGTTTGGGCAGCAAAGTAAGTGATGGTTGCCGAAGCAGAGAAGGCATAAAATGCAAAAAGGCAATATCAACAAAAGGGAAATTTGTTAACATCAGATGTAAATTTAAATGTTAGGAACTCTTTTTCTGAAGGTATCTGTCAGGAGTGTAGCCTTGTACGGAAGTGTACCTAGACGGTACGCAGTTCTGACAAGAACAAAATAGAAATTTTTGAAACACATTTCTACAGAAGAATGTTGAATGTTACGTAGGTAGGTCGAGTAACTAATGACGAGGCACTGAATCGATTTGGAGAGAAGACAAGTTTCTAGAACAACCTTTCTTAGAGACACATCCTGTGGCATCAGCTGAATAGTCAGATTTGAAATGGAGCGACGTGTGAGGAGCAAAAATTGTGGAGGTAGGTCAAGCTTCGAATACAGCGATAACATTCAGATAGATAGTAGTCATACAGAGATTTGTACATGATAGACGAATGTGACGAGCAGCAGCAAACCAGTCTCCAAAAAACAACAACAGCAGCAACAACAACAGAGTTTAGATTCTTCGTAACGTTAATGGATTTGCTAGGACGTAGCGCTGACTATGAAGAGGTGTAAACGTTTTTAGGGTTTCTACCTCAGTCGGTAAAAACGGAGCTCTTATGGGATCACTTTCTGTTTGTCTATCCAGCTATTAACACTTTCGCTGCGGCTGACGCTTATAAGCGTCGCAAAAAGCCATGAGCCAGTGCAGCTGACGCTTGTAAGCGTCCGCGCTCACTATCGGATTACTCAGTCTAGTTGCAGTGTCTAAGCTAGCATCATAGCGTGTAAACTTTTGTTTTATGTGATCAGTTATCGAATGTATATTGTTCGTAATGGTGGCTAATGAACGTTTGAATGACGCCTGTGTGACCCGTATAGGTGTCAGACAGCAAACAGACTTTAAAACAAGACCACAATACAGTCGAAGCTTATTTGAAGTAATGCATCTAAGGAGTCATCATTAAGTCGGTGTATAACATGACCCTACAGATCTTACAAGGTCTTTACGTCAGCCTGTAACTCAGGTGTGCTTAGGAGCGTCGGTTACGAGCGGTAGCTGCACTTTCGGAGTGTTACCGGCCCGCACTCGCAGGTTGCCGGGCCGCACTGGAGAGTTGCGCGCCTGCACCGATGCCGCAGCGAAAGTGTTAAATATCCCTATTGTCTAGAACGAATAAAGGTATGGGGATGAAGTTTGTGTCACATATTAGGGCCTACGGTCCCTTAACGTTGTGAACATTTGAAGCATCTGAGTCAGTACGGCCATTATGTCACATATTTTGATACTCGCAAATTCATTTATCAAAACCTATAGGATATTTAACAATGAGCTAGAATCATGTAATTTCGAAAGAACCAAGGAGCACGAAAACTATTTTTTGGCATTCATTGTCCGGCTGTCCACCCGTGTACTCCTGAAATTTTGCAAGAATCAAGGAAAAAGTCACGAAATTGTTAAATGTAATTATATTACATGGAAAAAATTTAATTTTACCGGAGTAGGAAAAAAATTAAAACAATCTCGGAAGGCCAAGAATTTCTGGGACAGGTAGCTTGTCAAAAACAGTGGCTCTGAGCACTATGGGACTTAACATCTGAGGTCATCGGTCCCCTACAACTTAGAACTACTTAAACCTAACTAACCTAGGGACGATACACACATCCATGCCCGAGGCAGGATTCGAACCTGCAACCGTAGCGGACGCGCGGTTCCAGACTGTAGCGCCTAGAACCGCTCGGCCACTCCGGCCGGCGTCAAAATCAGTGTCGATAACAGGCAAACTCGCCGAGATTCTTGATTCATTGGATGGATGAACTGTATATGCAGGTAATTGCATTTGTCAGGAACCCTCAGAGCGCATGAGCTATTCTCAAACTCGGCATTTTTTTTAATTTTTTTTTTTTTTTTTTTTTTTTTTGTTTTCGTCCAGGAGCAGAGTGTTGGTCGGATCTTCATATGTCTGACTCTATCGTAGCGGTACTGCACTGCATCTTGTTCAAAACTGGTGAGTGTTTATATGAGTCCACGGAAGTAAAATATTGTGCTGTAAAGCAGTTAATGTAGCATAAGGAAGCTGATACATGATGAGCTCTCTGGCAACATGTACAAGATACCGCAAGCATGTTGCCGCGAAGATTTGGAGAGGTACGTGTCCGAAGAGTTTTGTTATGGAGAGCTCACAAAGGCATCACGGGCGTACATTCAGCGTAAATCGCATAAAGCGAAGAATAGGAAAACAATGCGGCTCAAAAGGTTATTTTTTTATTTTGCACAAAAATCCTCGCCGTGTTCTCTAAAAACTGGAGACTGCGGGGGTTGAGTTTCGGAATCGCTAGTAGTACAGCCCACTCTCTTTTCCCGCATTCTCTCTCAGACAGCCACGCATTAAAAAAAGAAAAAAAGCGGCGACAAGCCGCCCATTGTTCGCGGTGCATCGCCAGAGAGCCAGCTGGTGTGCGAGCAGACAAATCCGCGGCGAACGAACTTACGGGGCAGCTTGTAGCGGGCTGTTACCCTGCAACTTCAAATGAGGCTTTGTTCACTTCGAAAAGCGCAGCTGCACTTTGCTGGAACTACAAAACGCCACTCTCAGAGAGTTGTCGTGTTCCATCGCTCTTTACCCCCCCCCCCTCCCCCCATCCTCCCTTCTCTTTCCATCCCAACCGTAAAATATACGGATGAATGAGCGAACAAGGTGCAGCTTCATCACGTGACGCATTTCAATTACGTGATGAGATTAAGCGAAAAGCAGGAAGAGCCCTGTCACCTTGTAACCTCAGCCTCTTCCTTCCGTCAAATGTTAAGTAATGTATCTGCCAGGTAGCTGACTATAACTAATTATGTGTGAACTCGTTCCACTCTGGTGCTCGAAGTTAGAGGCTGGGATGCACATGAGTGTGTTTCTGCTCTCAGACAGTTTCTTGCTCTCAGAATACACACGCAGAGCTCCCGAATGAGATTTTTACTCTGCAGCGGAGTGTGCGCTGATATCAAACTTCCTGGCAGATTAAAACTATGTGCCCGACCAAGACTCGAACTCGGGACCTTTGCCTTTCGCGGGCAAGTGCTCTACCATCTGAGCTACCCAAGCACGACTCACGGCCGGTACTCACAGCTTTCTACAAGGTTCGCAGGAGAGCTTCTGTAAAGTTTGGAAGGTAGGAGACGAGATACTGGCAGAAGTAAAGCTGTGAGTACCGGCTGTGAGTCGTGCTTCGGTAGCTCAGTTGGTAGAGCACTTGCCCGCGAAAGGCAAAGGTCCCGATTTCGAGTCTCGGTCGGGCACACAGTTTTAATCTGCCAGGAAGTTTCGTATCAGCGCACACTCCGCTGCAGAGTGAAAATCTCGTTCTGGAAACATCCCCCAGGCTGTGGCTAAGCCATGTCTCCGCAATATGCTTTCTTTCAGGAGTGCTAGTTCTGCAAGGTTCGCAGGAGAGCTTCTGTAAAGTTTGGAAGGTAGGAGACGAGAGACTGGCAGAAATAAATCTGTGAGTGACGGCCGTGAGTCGTGCTTCGGTAGCTCAGATGGTAGAGCACTTGCCCGCGAAAGGCAAAGGTCCCGAGTTCGAGTCTCGGTCGGGCACACAGTTTTAATCTGCCAGGAAGTTTCACACGCCGAGCTGTTCACACTAGGGACGATTTTTTGTTGATAGTGATGATAGGTCCATGAGAGTACTATCTGCAAGTGTCTGAGAGTCTTGCGAGAGCAGATGTCGAGAGCGTTTACACACGACAGGGTGAGAGTGTCTGTGAGAGCTGAGAAATCACTCTCCGCGAGAATTTGCTCTCACAGTTCTGCATATGAAGGAAGAGGTTGCGATGGATGAACGTCTGGCTGCAGCTCCCGTGGCAAAGAAGAAACGTAAACCTGGATAAGAGAGAGAACTGGGTAGCGGGATGACTATGGAGCAAGCAAGAATCTCGTTGTAGAGCTCGTGTTGTAAAATCCATAACAATATCGAAATTGCACGAGATTGACAGCGATTGAGATGAAAGGAACACTCTTTGTAACTGGATCCAAAATTGCCAATCTAGATACTATCATGCGTAAATCTGTTAGCGTTAACCGTTTCAGACCCTGTGGTTACATTTGTGTACATTAAGTTTTACTGTGTCTTAGCTGCAACAGAAGTATTTTTTCCTAATGTAAACCTGAGGTACAGATTTGTGAATTTTCAACCTTTCCATCATGCGCAAATGCTACCAACTGTTCGCGTCACGAGAAAAATTTCGACAAGTCAGTGCAACAGTTGGCAGTAGTTCGTGACCGCCAGTATACACAGAGGTCGTTGGTTCGGTATATTCCCCCTTACAATTTAATACTGTTACTGTTATTTTGCATGGCAACTATTGAATGATCGTTTTACTATTTATCGCAATGGAGAATAGGTCGTAATTAGATTTTTTAGTTCACAAAATGCAGCCAAGTAGCTTTTTGTATAAATCTTGCATCAAAAATCATTAAAAAATCACCTAAGATCATTACCACATAACGAAAATATTTTGTTTACTCCAGAAAAAATTAAGGTTTGAAAGTGTTAATGACAAACTGCATGTGAGACTGATATTTCCATCACCAGCTAAGATTATTGTCTTTAATATTTGATAATTAATATGAAATAACATAATTATGATGAAATAACATTACGCCAGTTTCAGCTCGATACCCAAAGACGTTCAGAAACCAAAAGTGTCGGACATCCGATACATGAAACATTCCTTTTCATGCATTGATTTGAACGTGTATTTGAAAGTTCTTACTTGTAGTGACGTAAGGAATCATTCATCAATTCCTGAAGGTCTGTTCTTCAACACTCAATTTAATATCGCTACTTAATACACAGAATCGTGAGTATAGCTCATTACTCGAAGTTAAATGGCAATTTTCCGAGTTCCCAAACGATTGCTTTCAAACGTAACATCCATTGTTTCTCTATCTTATAAAACAAGTATCGGTTACGGTCTTGCCGCAGTGGTAACACCGGTTCCCGTCATTGGCCATCCGGTCTGCCCGTCCATATCTGCACCCAGTGGCCCCAATGTGCTGAGCATGACACGGCGGCCGGTCGGTACCGTTGGGCCTTGTGGATCTAGAAATTTTTTTCTGGAGGTGTTAAATACTGTAGCATTTTCAGCCAACAAACTTCGTTCCTTATATCAGTTCCTATAGTCCAATGACTGTACTTCCTTCCCTCGTAGAAACAAATGTAATACACAGCCTCCTGAGTCCACTTGTTGGCAGTTTTCTTCACTACTTTTCTTGTCGACACATGGTCGACATTTCTCATCATCCGTATCCATTGCGACAACTGTCTCAACTGTTCCAACAACGGTGCTACACGTTTGTAGAGTGGCAGTGGATTGTGCGCTAGTCTTACTCACATGTTAACGCGGGATCGAACTGCTACAATGATAGTCTTTTTTTATTTTTGTTTGTAAGTTCTACGTAATATATCTATGACGTTTTTATATGTTATTTCCTGGGGAGCATTGTTGAAGTCAAGAATTCTCTAAACAGGCTAGGTGCTAGCTAAAATGGGCGATTTATTCACTCAGAAACATGCCACGGTCACATACTATAGCTCAAAACACGCAGCTTGATGGGTACTTTTGTTTGACGTGTACGTAAGTACGGCAAAATATATGAGCCTTGGAACTTTAATAGTGGCAACTACTTATATACAAAATAGATACGTGTTTCAAAGTTTTACTGACCTACAATGTAGTCCCAGCATTGTGTATAACCCGTTGTTACTTTGTGCCAGGAAGGGTTCTCAAGAAGGGAAGAGTTCAGGCGTCGCGGAATGAACCAAAGCGATGTTTCTGGAATGAAATTTTCACTCTACAGCGGAGCGTGCGCTAATATGAAACTTCCTGGCAGATTAAAACTGTGTGCCGGACCGAGACTCGAATTCGGGACCTTTGCCTTTCGCAGGTTCGAATCCTGCCTCGGGCATGGATGTGTGTGATTTCCTTAGGTTAGTTAGGTTTAACTAGTTCTAAGTTCTAGGGTACTGATGACCTCAGACGGTAAGTCCCATAGTGCTCAGAGCCATTTGAACTATCTACGCCGAATCGCCGTTGAGGAGTGATACAATCACGACCAGCAGTGCCTTGATGAACTTGCAGATAGTATGCCACGGCGAGTACAGGCACGCATCAATGCTATAGGACGTGCTACTGGGTATTAGAGGTACCGGTGTGTACAGCAATCTGGACCACCACCTCTGAAGGTCTCGCTGTATGCTGGTACAACATGCAATGTGCGGTTTTCATGAGCAATCAAAAGGGAGGAAATGATGTTTATATTGATCTCTATTCTAATTTTCTGTTCAGGTTCCGGAACTCTTGGAACCGAGGTGATGGAAAACTTTTTTTGATGTGTGTATAATCAACATTATGCCTTACTTGTTTTCACGTTTTGTGCCCACGTCCCGTTCAATGACATATAGAAACATTTTTCTATAATTTTTTTTTTAATTCACAGCGCCAGATAAGCACCTGGTGGCCGAAATTGAAACGATTTTATTTTCCTATGGTAAATTGGTTATACATTAACGCTTTAGCATATTTACAGAGTTTCGCTGCCATCCGATAACTACAGCTGACACTAGACCTCCACGAGTAGCTGTACAGAACATGTGAAACTACCTAAGAGAAGTTCAGAATCAATAAGAATCGCAAAACCATTGGATTATCTCCCCAAAGAAATGTACGAAGGGGGGCAAAGTAACTTTTGTAAACTAGGCCCAGTACCTCGCAAGACATGACAAATGGCCAGTGTTAATGACTAGCGCCTCTGGTATTACCACAAGCTATCTAAAGTTCAGTTTCGCTCTGTTAAACTATGGCTCAACTAAAGATTCCGGATACATTAGTACTTATTTTTAGCCTCCCATTTACGCGCACGAGTGCACACGTGCAACCCCCCCCCCCCCCCCCCCCCACACACACACACACACACACAGCGTTTTAGCACACCAATCACATTCTGTCAGAAGCGCGCAAAGTAGGAAGTACACTCCTGGAAATTGAAATAAGAACACCGTGAATTCATTGTCCCAGGAAGGGGAAACTTTATTGACACATTCCTGGGGTCAGATACATCACATGATCACACTGACAGAACCACAGGCACATAGACACAGGCAACAGAGCATGCACAATGCCGGCACTAGTACAGTGTATATCCACCTTTCGCAGCAATGCAGGCTGCTATTCTCCCATGGAGACGATCGTAGAGATGCTGGATGTAGTCCTGTGGAACGGCTTGCCATGCCATTTCCACCTGGCGCCTCAGTTGGACCAGCGTTCGTGCTGGACGTGCAGACCGCGTGAGACGACGCTTCATCCAGTCCCAAACATGCTCAATGGGGGACAGATCCGGAGATCTTGCTGGCCAGGGTAGTTGACTTACACCTTCTAGAGCACGTTGGGTGGCACGGGATACATGCGGACGTACATTGTCCTGTTGCAACAGCAAGTTCCCTTGCCGGTCTAGGAATGGTAGAACGAAGGGTTCGATGACGGTTTGGATGTACCGTGCACTATTCAGTGTCCCCTCGACGATCACCAGTGGTGTACGGCCAGTGTAGGAGATCGCTGCCCACACCATGATGCCGGGTGTTGGCCCTGTGTGCCTCGGTCGTATGCAGTCCTGATTGTGGCGCTCACCTGCACGGCGCCAAACACGCATACGACCATCATTGGCACCAAGGCAGAAGCGACTCTCATCGCTGAAGACGACACGTCTCCATTCGTCCCTCCATTCACGCCTGTCGCGACACCACTGGAGGCGGGCTGCACGATGTTGGGGCGTGAGCGGAAGACGGCCTAACGGTGTGCGGGACCGTAGCCCAGCTTCATGGAGACGGTTGCGAATGGTCCTCGCCGATACCCCAGGAGCAACAGTGTCCCTAATTTGCTGGCAAGTGGCGGTGCGGCCCCCTACGGCACTGCGTAGGATCCTACGGTCTTGGCGTGCATCCGTGCGTCGCTGCGGTCCGGTCCCAGGTCGACGGGCACGTGCACCTTCCGCCGACCACTGGCGACAACATCGATGTACTGTGGAGACCTCACGCCCCACGTGTTGAGCAATTCGGCGGTACGTCCACCCGGCCTCCCGCATGCCCACTATACGCCCTCGCTCAAAGTCCGTCAACTGCACATACGGTTCACGTCCACGCTGTCGCGGCATGCTACCAGTGTTAAAGACTGCGATGGAGCTCCGTATGCCACGGCAAACTGGCTGACACTGACGGCGGCGGTGCACAAATGCTGCGCAGCTAGCGCCATTCGACGGCCAACACCGCGGTTCCTGGTGTGCCCGCTGTGCCGTGCGTGTGATCATTGCTTGTACAGCCCTCTCGCAGTGTCCGGAGCAAGTATGGTGGGTCTGACACACCGGTGTCAATGTGTTCTTTTTTCCATTTCCAGGAGTGTAGATTGTAATGAAAGAAATAGGATGGGATGGAGAGAAACAAGTAAACACATAGACATTTTCCTTCTGCAGAAGTTACAGATGTGGATGCAAAAAAAAGAACAAAAAGTAAACTGCGCTGAGTATCTCAAAATCTTACTAACCACTTTCAATCTGTCTACGACCCTTTTTTGTTTTGAAAACTACAATGACCTCCTTTCTTTTCCAGTCGCTAAGTACCCTCTACTGCTCCAGCGATCAACGATAAAATGCTACTAGAAGGGAAGCAACGAAGGGCGACAGGTTTCGTCACGTGATAGTTGAGCCTGCCTGAGAGCGTTACAGAAGTGTTCAACAAACCCCAGTGGCACACGGTACTACAGAGGCGTCGTGTATCATGGAGAAGGTTAGTGTGGAAATTTCGAAAGCATACGTTCGGAGAGTAGTCGGACGACATACTGCTGTCTCCCACTTATGTCTTGCGAAATGCCACGAAGAGAGAAATCAGAGCAACTTTATAAACAGTCGTTCATAGCACCTGCGAATGGAAGAGCAGAGAACGGGAAGAAAGCTAGTGGTACCGTAAGTACTGACCGCTTAACACCGTAAGGCGGCTCGGTGGGTACAAACGTAAATGTAGACGCGTGATGCATTAGGGCCATCGAGGAAGTATATTCTATTTCGTTATGATATGAAATACCAAAATAGTTAAGGCATATTTACCAGGGAACTCTTACAACTACACCTTTGCATTATTTCTCTAGAAGTTAATCAGATTTAAACATTTGTTATCTCTCTTAATCAGCTGACAAGTTTCCTCTGCATGAAACTCAACCGCCTAAGACTGCGACCATTCCGTGTCGGGCGTCCTGATATTCTTCGTGCGAGGCCAAGCGCTGGACGCAAACCGACTTTTTCACGATTCACCACAAGTCCAGATCATCTTCAGTAGTCCATGTCCTCTTGCGTCGCAACAAAAAAGACAGTCCAGAGCAGCTATCACCGAATGACTTGTGACGTTCTAACAAAAGCAGCAATGGAAAGCAGAAAAAGCGCAGTTCGTTTAGTCACGGTGTCAAACAAAACACTCACATACAGAAGGGGAAGTTGTACGACAGCTGAGATACCGGAAAACCCAAGTTTTCACTAATTTTTTCATGATTTTTCTGCACCACTTCGTAGCTGCCTAGGAGCGTACGGCCACTGGTGCAGTCAAAATAAAGATTCGACCTTTCTCCTGTAAACTAAGGAAACGAATTACGCAGAATACCCTTTCGCTTGACACTTTGGTCGCAGAATGCGTTAATTCCACAATGAGTGCAAACAGCTTTCGGCATAATCTGCTTTACATAACGGATTTCATATTTGGTAGGATTTTCAGTTGCAACAATCGTTTCGAAAGACTAAGCAACGTGAATCCCTAAGCACACTCACATATTGTCTCAGTCGTGGTTTCATGCGTACCATTTGCGTTACTGAATTATTCTCTTTAATTATAATCTACAGTAAAATTTGATAAATGTAATCCACTACACAGACATTATTTGTTGAGAAATTCATATGTGGAGTAGCAAGAGTTGTCTACCAGAAGACAGCCAAAAATGTGTATTCCGGCATACTTCGCTCCATTCTGTGCAAACTGTAAAAGTTAGATAAGTTTATGAATATGGAAGACTACGGTAGCGGTGCTACACTGAAGCGCAAAACTAACTGGCATAGGCAAGCGTATTCAGATAAAGAGATATGTAAACAGAATACGGAGCTACGGTCGGCATCGCCTGTATAAGACTGCCCGTGTCTGGCGCAGTTGTAAGATTGGTTACTGCTACTAAAACGGCAGGTTACCAAGATTTAAGTGAGTTTGAACGTGGTGTTACAGTCCGCGCACGAGCGATGGTAAACTGCATGGAGATGCTGCAGTGATTAAGTGGGGATTTCCCCATACGACCATTTCACGAGTATACCATGACTATCAGGAATCCGGTAAAACATCAACCCCGACATCGTTGCGGCCGGAAGAAGATCCTACCAGAACGGGATCGTTCAACGTGACGGAAGTGCAGCCCTTCCGTAAATTGCGGTAGGTTTCAATGCTGGGCCATCAACGAAACATCATCGATATGCGCTTTCGGAGCAGAAGGCCCACTTGTGTACTCTTGATGACAGCACGACACAGAGCTTTACGCCTCGCCTGGGCACGTCATCACCGACACTGGACTGTTGACTGGAAACATGTTGCCTGGTCGGACTAGTCTCGTTTGAAATTATATCGAGTGGATGGCCGTGTACGGGTATGGAGACGACGTCATGAATCCATGGACCCTGCATGTCAGCAGGGGACTGTTCAAGCTGGTGGAGGTTCTGTAATGGTGTGGGGCGTGTGCATTTGGAGTGATATGGGACCCCTGATACGTCCAGATACGACTCTGACAGGTGACACGAACATAACCATCCTGTCTGTTAACCTGCATCCATTGATGTCCATTGTACATTCCGACAACCTTTGGCAGTTCAAACAGGGCAGTGTGACACCCCACACGTCCAGAATTGTTACATAGTGGCTCAAAGAACACTCTTCTTAGTTTAAACACGTCTGCTGGCCACCAAACTTCCCAGAGATGAATATTATTGAGCATATCTGGGATGCCTTGTGCGTGATGTTAAGGAGAAATCTCCAACCCCTCGTATTCCTACGGATTTTTGAACAGCCCTGAAGGATTCATGGTGTCAGTTCCCTCCAGCCCTTCTTCGGATATTAGTCGAGTCCATGTCACGTCGTGTTACGGCATTTCCGCGTGCTTGCGGGGGCAGGTGTACCAGTTCCTTTGGCTGTTTAGTGTATATCATCTTTATTATACGCTTCTCAGCCACGATCACTTTCTGTCTGTGTGTTGAACTGCCTATGAAAATTATTCCATGTGGCATCAACAAATGGAGGTATGAAATGTAAGATAATTTTCTAATGTTTTCTTTAAAAGAAAATCAGTTTTTAAATGTAGAACGAATATTGTTGAAAATACTTGTTTACGAAGATCCGTAATGCGTGATTTCCAGTTCAGATTCTCATCAGGACGTACACCCAGGAATTTCCAACAATCAGTTTTACATACGTTGTTCCCCCTTGGTGTATGGTTACCCTTTATACATGTTGTGTTGTGCAGAACTGAAGGAACTGTTTTCTTTGAAGTTAATTGATGGACCACATACCGAGAACCAACGATAAGAAATGTCTGAATACATGATTTATTGCACTTTCAGTTGTTGCTTTCACAAGCAATAAAAAGGCGTAGTTGTGAGATATCAATTAAGATGGAACCTCATTTACATTTAACAAGAACACGAGTGGTCCCAGAATTGAACCTTATGGTACACCAGTAGTATTTAGTTCCCACTCACAAATGCAGGGTGAATATATTGAACTGTATGAAATGATATCGTCATAACTTCTCAACAGCTTGCGTTAGGATGTACGAACAGCACTGTTGGCTGCGAGGCATGGTGGGAATTAGCATGCGCGTCTATGGTTTGGTTGAGCGACGAAGCTCACTTTCGTCAATAAGCAAATTTGACGTATTTGGTAGACTGAGAATCCACATTTTGCGATCGAGAAGTCTCTTCTCCCTCAACTGGTGACTGTGTGGTGTGCAATGTCCAGCCGCTGAATAATCGGCGCGATATTCCTGGATCACACGGTGACTACCGAACAGTATGTGATGGTTCTGGAAGATGATATCGTCCACATTATCCAAAGTGATCGTGATTTCGAGAATATGCGGTCCATGCGGGACGGAGCTCGACCACATCGAAGCAGGAGAGTGTTTAGTGTCCCGGACGAGCACTTCAGGGACTGCATCCTGGCTCTGGGGTACCCAGAGGCCACTGGAATGGGCCTCGATTGGCCGCCATATTCTAATGGTCTGAACACATGCAACTCCTTTTTGTGGGGCTATGTTAAAGACAAGGTGTACAATAATAACCCCAAAATCATTGCTGAAATAAAAACAACCATTCAGTTCATAGACAACGTCGGTTTTCCGACAGTTCAGAGAGTAACGCAGAATTTCGCTATTCGTCTGCGGCACAACATCGCTAATGATGGCAGGCATATAGAACATGGCAAAACCTAAATCCGATATCTGTAGTGACGTTTATCTGTTGAATGAAGAGTGTGCCCACCGTAGTTTGTAACTAAGTTATGTTTTGTCATGTATTAAGTAGACTGTTTAGGTTTTTATGTTGGTAACGCCACGTAGCGCTCTGTATGAAAATCACTGGCTGTGTTGTGTGCAGTCGGTGGCTGGTTTGCATTGTTGCGATTTGCTATTGTAGTGTTGGGCAGTTGGCTGTTAACAGCGCGTAGCGTTGCGCAGTTGGAGGTGAGCCGCCAGCAGTGGTGGATGTGGGGAGAGAAATGGCGGAGTTTTGAGAGCGGATGATCTGGACGTGTGTCCATCAGAGACAGTAAATTTGTAAGACTGGATGTCATAAACTGCTATATATTATGACTTTTGAACACTGTTAAGGTAAATACATTGTTTATTCTCTATCAAAATCTTTCATTTGCTAACTATGCCTATCAGTAGTTAGTGCCTTCAGTAGTTTCAATCTTTTATTTAGCTGGCAGCAGTGGCGCTCGCTGTATTGCAGTAGTTCGAGTAACGAAGATTTTTGTGAGGTAAGTGATTTGTGAAAGGTATAGGTTAATGTTAGTCAGGGCCATTCTTCTGTAGGGATTATTGAAAGTCAGATTGCGTTGCGCTAAAAATATTGTGTTGATCAGAATAGGTAAAGAGCGGAATGCGAAATGTCTGAGTACGTTCAGTTCTGCTAAGTTGTTGTTGTTATTGTTGTAGTCTTCAGTCCTGAGACTGGTTTGATGCAGCTCTCCATGCTACTCTATCCTGTGTAAGCTTCTTCATCTCCCAGTACTTATTGCAACCTACATCCTTCTGAATCTGTTTAGTGTATTCATCTCTTGGTCTCCCTCGGCCATTTTTACCCTCCACACCGCCCTCCAATGCTAAATTTATGATCCCCTGATGCCTCAGAACATGTCCTACCAACCAGTCCCTTTTTCTAGTCAAGTTGTGCCACAAACTCCTCCAGAATTCTATTCAATACCTCCTCATTAGTTACGCGATCTACCCACCTAATCATCAACATTGTTCTGTAGCACCACATTTCAAAAGCTTCTATTCTCTTCTTGTCCAAACTATTTATTGTCCATGTTTCACTTCCATACATGGCTACACTTCATAGAAATACTTTCAGAAACGACTTCCTGGCACTTAAATCTATAGTCGATGTTAACAAATTTCTCTTCACCAGAAACGCTTTTCTTGCCATTGGCAGTCTACATTTTATATCCTCTCTACTTCGACCATCATCAGTTATTTTGCTCCCCAAATAGCAAAACTCCTTCACCAATTTAAGTGTCTCATTTCCTAATCTAATTCCCTCAGCATCACCCGACTTAATTCGACTACATTCCGTTATCCTCGTTTTGCTATTGTTGATGTTCATCTTACAACCTCCTTTCAAGACACTGTCCATTCCATTCAACTGCTCTTCCAACTCCTTTGCTGTCTCTGGCAATGTCATCGGCGAACCTCAAAGTTTTTATTTCTTCTCCCTGGATTTTAATACCTACTCCAAATTTTTTTTTTCCTATACTGCTTGCTCAATATACAGATTGAATAACATCGGGAAGAGGCTACAACCCTGTCTCACACCCTTCTCAACCACTGCTTCCCTTTCATGTCCCTCGACTCTTACAACTGCCATTTGGTTTCTGTACAAATTGTAAATAGCGTTTCGCTCCCTGTATTTTACCCCTGCCACCTTTAGAATTTGAAAGAGAGTATTCCAGTCAACATTGTCAATGGTTTTCTCTAAGTCTACAAATGCTAGAAACGTATGTTTGCCTTTCCTTAATCTTCCTTCTAAGATAAATCGTAAGGTCTGTATTGCCTCACGTGTTCCAACATTTCTACGGAATATAACTCAATAATTGTCACCTTGTAGACTCGTTGTAAAAGCTGGATAATACATCTCTTTGCTTCCTGTAAGTCTGATGTGGAAGCCGACCATTTAGTCGTTGTATCTGATATAATTTTTACAAGAAAGGATTCATGATATTAGTCCCTGTTGCTGGATGGGTGTTACAGCCGCCTGATGCGCGCTCTACATGCGACCCATTCTTTCGCCCAGCCATCCATCACGGTACGGATTACCACGTCAGGACACGTATTATATGGCGGGCTCCAGTAGCGAGATTAAGTTCTCCTCCGTCGCTGCCGAGCCTGCTCTGAGATATTGGCAACCGGACAAGAGGCGCTGCCAGCTATGCCCGGAATAAGGGTAGGGGGAGGTGGGTGGGGGTGGAGGGCGGCTGGCAGAAAGCGGCGGAATAGCCGGAAGTGAGGAGACGGGCGGTAGCTCCTGCCAATATTATTCTATAGCGTCGAGTTTAGGCGAAGAAGTGGCGGAGATTTCGGGGCGGACCACTGCCCGCGGCGGCAAAGTTGTGCGCACTGCGGCGGAAATTTATTGCGGCGGTGGATGAGGGATTGGGGGGGGGGGGGGAGAGGAGAGGGGGAAGAGGAGTTATTGCGACACAGCTGCGGCGCGCTGGCCACCCCTGTGTATTAGCCAGACCTGGTCTGCCCAAGCCGGCTGGTTTCCGCCTCCACCACTGGTCTGCTTGACTTCCCGGAAGTCGGTCAACTCCGCGCCGGGGTTGCAACCGCTGCCGGTCATTCCCACAGAGCGCTCGCGACAAGATGAAATTGTGTCACGGACCAGACCTCGAACCCGGGCCACTGGCTTCCGCAGACAGTGCTGTGTCAGTTGCGCTGTCCGAATGAAACCCACGGACCAACTCAATACAGGCGAGCTGCGAAACTGAGCGCCACCAAGAACATTTCGGAGGTCGTTCGGAGACATTTTCTGGGTAATTTGGTACAATACAGGGTGTTACAAAAAGGCACTGCCAAACTTTCAGGAAACATTCCTCAGACACAAAGAAAGAAAATATGGTATGTGGGCATGTGTCCGGAAACGCTTACTTTTCATGTTAGAGCTCATTTTATTATTTCTCTTCAAATCACATTAATCATGGAATGGAAACACACAGCAACAGAACGTACCAGCGTGACTTCAAACACTTCGTTACACGAAATGTTCAAAATGTCCTCCGTTAGCGAGGATATATGCTTCAACTCTCCGTCGCATGGAATCCCTGATGCGCTGATGCAGCCCTGGAGAATGGCGTATTGTATAACAGCCGTCCACAATACGAGCACGAAGAGTCTCTACATTTGGTACCGGGGTTGCGTAGACAAGAGCTTTCAAATGCCCCCATAAATGAAATTCAAAAGGGTTGAGGTCAGGAGAGCGTGGAGGCCATGGAATTGGTCCGCCTCTAACAATCCATCGGTCACCGAATCTGTTGTTCAGAAGCGTACGAACACTTCGACTGAAATGTGCAGGAGCTCCATCGTGCATGAACCACATGTTGTGTCGTACTTGTAAAGGCACACGTTCTAGCAGCACAGGTAGAGATCCCGTATGAAATCATGATAACGTGCTTCATTGAGCGTATGTGGAAGAAACTAAAATGAGCTCTAACATGGAAAATAGGCGTTTCCGGACACATGGCCACATAACATCTTTTCTTTATTTGTGTGTGAGGAATGTTTCCTGAAAGTTTGGCCGTACCTTTTCGTAACACCCTGTATACAGTGTTTGGATTCCGTAGAATTGTTGGAACACGTGAGGCAATACTGACCTTATGACTTACCTTAGAAAATAGATTAAGGAAAGGCAAACCTACGTTTCTAGCATTTGTAGACTTAGAAGAAAACTATTGACAACGTTGAATGGAATACTCTCTTTCAAATTCTGAAGGTGGCAGAGGCAAATTACAGGCATCGAAAGGCTATTTCAATTTGTACAGAAACCAGATGGCAGTTTCAAGAGTCGAGGGGCATGAAAGGGCAGCAGTGGTTGGGATGGGAGTGAGACAGGGTTGTAGCCTCTCCCTGATGTTATTCAATCTGTATATTGCGGAAGCAGTAATGGAAACAAAAGAATAATTGGGAATAGGAGTTAAAATCCATGGAGAAGAAATAAAAACTTTGAGGTTCGCCGATGACATTGTAATTCTGTGAGAGACAGCAAAGGACCTGGAAGAGCAGCTGAACGGAATGGACAGTGTCTCTAAAGGAGGATATAAGATGAACATCAACAAAAGCAAAACGAGGATAATCGAATGTAGTCGAATTAAGTCGGGTGATGCTGCGGGAATTAGATTAGGAAATGAGGCGCTCAAAGTAGTAAATGAGTTTTGGTAGTTGGGGAGCAAAATAACTGATGATGGTTGAAGTAGAGAGGATATAAAATGTAGACTTGCAATGGCAAGGAAAACATTTCTGAAGAAGAGAAATTTGTCAACATCGAGTATAGATATGTGTCAGAAAGTCGTTTCTGAAAGTATTTGTATTGAGTGTAGCCTTGTATGGAAGTGAAACGTAGACGATAAATAGTTTAGACAAGAAGAGAATAGAAGCTTTCGAAATGTGGTGCTACAGAAGAATGCTGGAGATTAGATGGGTAGATCACATAACTAATGAGGAGACCAAGAGATGAATCCACTAAGCAGATTCAGAAGGATGTAGGTTGCAGTAGGTACTGGGAGATGAAGAAGCTTGCACAGGATAGAGTAGCATGGAGAGCTGCATCATACCAGTCTCTGGACTGAAGACCACAACAGCAACAACATACAGGGTCTTAGGAGTATACGTGCGGATACAGTGATCACTGGTACCTCAATATCCACCCACTTCAGTGTATGAGCGTACTTTCTCATTGTCCAACAGTCGTCCCACAAACACGTCATATAATTTACTATCCCATGTTGTCTGCACGGTAGCATCTGCACTACTAACAATGGCTGTCTCTCGGCTCAAACAGAACTTTTTATTTAAACATTTTTGCGCAGATCCATCTTATATTTCTAACCACGCCTGCGAGGTCTGTGACTGTATCGCTCTTGCTTGGTGCACAACAGTGCTAGTGGTCTCGGATGAGTTACCTCAGCAAGCAGTTGATGTGTTCGGTACACGTGTTTTAGCATTGTCATACACATACAGCAAAACTGAACAAAACCGTTAATGTTTGGAACGTTTGAAATATTGTGACATCCGATATATGAAGGCGTTAGCCAACGGAATAAGGTGTAGAACTTTCGCAATGTTTTTGGTAGATCTGATTATTCTGAAACAAGAATATACATTTGACTGCTCAACTGAAGTTACACTGTGTAAGACAGTGGATGAAGAAAACGACTTTATAGATGATAATGCTATTGACAGCGTTAAACATTGTCCTGCAAGTGGCAGTGGCGGAAACAGTGTTTCTCAAAGAGAAACTGACAGTTCTGGTAACTATGAACCTTTACCAGAAAAGAAATCCAATATTGTTAGTATGTTAATAAACGTTTAGATGTGTGGCTGGTCCCGGTGGAGGTTAGAGTCCTCCCTCAGGCATGGATATGTATGTTTGTCCTTAGGATAATTTAGGTTCAGTAGTGTGTAAGCTTAGGGACTGATGACCTTAGCAGTTAAGTCCCATAAGATTTTCAAACACACAAAATGTTTAGAAGAGTGTCTCGAAAGTATTTATGATGATTGTCATATACCTCCACGTAATGTCGCGACCTACAGCTCATTACTAAAGAGATACCTAACTGTATAAAGCACAACGAACGTTAAAGTAATATTTGATCATGTGGAGAGAAAAAAGACATATTTCGAGGAAAAAGGGAATCAAAGCACTGGAGACAAAAATAAGACATTCTATCCCAATTTGACGTAGCAAGGAATGTAGAACAACATGTCCTTTATTGGCACCTGGAATTTTCGGCAGTGCAAAAAGCGAGAGGAATTGGGCAAAAAAGTTTAAATGTTCTTTAGCTTTCATAGCATTTCTCAAGAAACAACACAGTGTCCCGTAGACACACCACTGATTTCATGACAGCCAGAAATGTGCAGGAAGACCAAGATATTCACCAGTTTGGGGACCCTTTTGTCGAAGACGTGAACCAAAAACCTGCAAATTTCCATATACAGCAGCACAGGAGTTACAACACTGATCGAACTGGATTTAATTATGAACTAATACCTGGTGCGACGCTATCTGAATAAGTGGAAAACTTAGTAGTTGCCAAGGTCCAGTTCATAGCCACGATGCAGTTCATAGCTACACAATAGATGTTGAAGTTTTGGTGAGGGAACACCTGACAAAAAGAGTGTAGGTCTTCAGGGAAAACATTTGGCCCGAAAATTAGAAAGGCTTCTGCAGAGAATCTTCTACTAAACATACATCTGGAGGCTAGCGCAAATGAGACAACGTCAAAAAACCACTTAAAATCCTTTCTCGCGAATGTTGTTAATGACAATGTAGCAAACGGCCAGAAGTGAATTCTACCTTCTGATTCCTGAGAGAGCTTTTTTGTGATCTCTTAAAGCCTTTTGATTGTGTAAATCATGGAATACTTCAAGATAAGCTCAAGTATTTTGGTATGAATGGGACAGCGCTCAAATGGTTTAAATCATACCTAACTGGAAGAGAGCAGAAAGTTGAAATAAGCAGTTCACATAATATGCAAAAAACTGGTGAATTATTAAACTGGGGAACAATCAAGAATGCGGTACCGCAAGGTTTGGTCTTGAGTTCTCTGCTGTTCTTAATATATATTAACGACTTGCCATTCTATATTCACGAAGATGCAAAGTTGGTACTTTTTGTCGATGATACAAGTATAGCTATCACACCCGACAGACAAGAATTAACTGGTGATATTGTAAACGATGTTTTTCAGAAAATCATTAAGTGGTTCTCTGCAAATGGGCTCTCATTAAACTTTGACAAAACACAGTACATACAGTTCCACACAGTAAATGGAATGACACCAGTAATAAATATAGACTTCGATCAGAAATCGGTAGCTAACGTAAAATATTCAAAATTTCTAGGTGTATGCATTGATGAGAGGTTGAACTGGAAAAAACACATTGAGGATCTGCTGAAACGTTTGAGTTCAGCGACTCATGCTATTAAGGTCATTACAAATTTTGGCGATATATATCTCAGTAAATTAGCTTACCACACCTATTTTCATTTTCTGCTTTCGTATGGCATCATATTCTGGGGTAACGCATCATTGAGTAAAAGAGTGTTCATTGCACAAAAGCGTGTAATCAGAATAATTGCTGGAGCTCATCCAAGATCATCCTACAGACACTTACTTAAAGAGCTAGGTATCTTCAATGTAGCCTCACAATATATATATATATATTCACTTACGAAATTTGTTATTAACAATCCAAACGA
Organism: Schistocerca serialis cubense; assembly: GCF_023864345.2. Taxonomy (NCBI): domain Eukaryota; kingdom Metazoa; phylum Arthropoda; class Insecta; order Orthoptera; family Acrididae; genus Schistocerca; species Schistocerca serialis. The sequence goes on from NC_064649.1 coordinate 95,855,134, forward strand.
ATTCAAAAGTAATAGCAGTGCACATGGCTACAACACTAGGAGAAAGGATGATCTTCACTACTCAAGGTGAAATCTAACTTTGACTCAGAAGGGGGTAAATAATGCTGCCACAAAAGTCTTTGAACTTACCTAATAGCATCAAAAGTCTGACAGATAGCCATCTACATTTAAAAGGAAATTAAAAGAATTTCTTAATGGCAACTCCTTCTACTCATTAGATGAAATTTGGATATAGTAAGTGGGTAATTTCCTCAACCCCCACAAAATAAATTTAAAAATATTAAATATTAAGTGTCATGTAATATTCTGTGTAATGTAATATCTTGTATAGATTCCTTTTATTAACCTGACACGTTCCACATCATTACGAAGTGTTGTATTCATGATCTACGGAACAAGTACTAATCCAATCTAATCTAATCTGATACAACGGCAGTAAATGATTCATTTTCAGTTAAATAAATTGAATGCATGATGATTCCACAAAAAACGACGGTATACGTAGAACATATGAATCTATATTTATTCTGGAAATATACTATATGTACAAGGAGGAGAACAGACTTTATAATGACCCTCTTGCAGTGACTTAGATGCTAAATTAGGAAATGGGATTTCCGTAATGACAATAAATTCTATTATTTGTAGCCACCTGTCTTCTCCAGTGTATTAGCTTATGTTCTAATATTCCTGACCAGTGGCTCGCTGCAATACTCCCGCACACGATGCTAAAATCAAGAATGTGATTCAGGTAGCACTTGATTTTGCAGCTCAAGAATGTGATTGTGAGAACAGGCGTTGCTGTCACCAAATGTGCCTATTATGATTCTGCGTTTTGTTTCATGCATTTTTTAGGAACCTCAAGTACATTTTATAGTCTGACATTGCGTAAACACAGTGGAAAGGTTTTCACCATCCCAATGACAATGGTACGTAAGGCTTCTAAATACAGCGGACACACCGAATTACTGTTCGAGCTGAGAGACATCCCCCCTAAGTGGACCACATCTGTAAGTACAGACTGTCTTCAGTCCATGCATCCACACTCCAACACTGATCTACTGCCCAGCGGAAAATAAACATTAATGGCTTGCTCTTGCCAGATGTAGTTGGAGGTACTAACCGGCCTAAAACATGCTACTAATAATAACTATAGAAATAAATCTGCAAATGAGGTAAATACTGTCCTCACTCACGAGTATATCATCATCATCTTCTTCTTCTTTTTCTTCATCTTCTTCTTTTTCTTCTTCGTGCTGTGAAGCCTGTTCCAGAAATTATATGGTCGTCGAATGTTCGATGCTTCGCTGTCCAGTGGCCATCCAGTTCATGGCGATTCTAGGCAGATGAAACTTCTGCATTCCTTCTAAATTGCTACAGCAGTTGGCCTTTTCTTTTAATTTTGCTTTCTAAATTGACAATCTATTGCTTTTTTTGTAGTCACCAGTATCGTTTATTAAATAGTTTATAGGCTGTCGGACAAATGAGACAACAGGGTTGGCTTTCACATGCAGATACGTGAGCGGTTGTTGAATTCTACAGTTTGCCTGACATAGACGCATGTACTGCTTCCTAAGCTCATAGGGATGTATATTTAACGATAATTTTGAAATGATAAAAGCCATTGTGTGGAAGACAGTTCATTAATTCTTAAGATAAGAAAGTGCCCCGTTCTCTGTCTCACAACGCTCTTACAGCACTCACTCCGTCTAGCCACAACGCAAAATTTAACTTAAAAGTGCGTTCTAAAAGTTTAAGCTGACTCATTGACACACAATATAGCTCCTTCCAAGAGCCGATAACACCAACAATAACGTTTGTAATGTTGAAAAACGCACGTGGCATTAATGGCGTCAGAGCAAACATGTAAACAGAATGCTTGACCATTGATTTGTAAAGATTTACGTGAATGATGTTAACAGTGTAAAAAGGCCTATTTTTGAAAATGGCATACATACATGTCGTAAGATTTCAAAGTCTTGACACTTGCCGAAGCATGATCTTTCACAGTACCACTTTAAAATGGCCCAGAGGCCGAAACTACAATACTGAAATAAATAATTTCTAATTTCTACAGAAAACAGCGAATATGATATCCTTAACAAGAGCGAATATGATATCCTTAAGAAACCCCGATGCCTTATTCGTTAGCGTAGGGTATATTGGCATATTGTAAGCACACTGCGGTTCACAATAACTAAAAGCAAGCAGAAAATAACACTCTTTCTTGAAGCTGCCGTAACATTGCAATAAACAGATTGCACTAGAAAGATGCTGAAACCAACTTGGAGCTTAGCAAAACCAAAGTGTTCCACAGAAAGAATGAATTGTTAAGTACACGCTATAATCAACCACTGCTAGTTCAGTTGATCGCCAGAGCTATTAAGGAACTAAAAATTGGATGTAGCGTGTATGCTACATGGTGACTGAGGAGATAAAAATGATATTTATGTTATAAAATTAAAACAGTCACCTGTTAATAGATATGCGCTAGAAATCTCTGTGTTTAGTTTCTATGGGCAAATATAATGCTGAAACTTACGCCCCACGCTCTTGTCACCTGTATCTGGATGAAACTACGTAGTTAATAGCTGTCGTAATAGAGATATTTTGGACAACGCTACGCTTTTTACACTCGCGTATTATACCATAATGATACTTACGTTCAGATTTCTAGAAGTAATGCTATTGACACTTGTGCGCGACGTCGAAGGGTTTGCTTGCCACAAAGAACTACATTGGAATGAGTTTATTGCAACTCCTACAGTTGACACAGGAATTTTTTCTACTGAAAGCTGTGGTATAATTGTAGTCTAACTCTGCAGTGAACGTTATTCGTAGTGATATACTCCAAGAATGCAGATAATCAGTTCCTGGAGACTCCATTGTCTTTGGTGTCAAATCTGCAATTGTGACGCATTAAAATTACGTACTTATGCTACGTAGCGTATATTTCTACGTATGACTGACAGTTCCTCGTAATTTTCCGATTCTCTCCGGAACTAACACGTTACATCAATGGACTTCAATACACACGCCCGATTAACACTTTCGCGCTTGTCTTTTGGGATTACAGCGAACTTCGCTAACATTTCTTGAGAGATGGAACTACACGTTGCTCTTACCTAAACGAAACGTTCGGTAGGAGACTAGATCAATCCGCTAATGGCATGAATACTGAAATATGGAAACATACACACCCAAAACATTTTTCATCAGTTTGTACACGTAACAAATGAAAACTGTTGCAGCCCAGTCAGGTAATCACATTATAGCGACAGGCACATTCAGACGAAATCAAAGGTTTATATTTTAATTAAAATGTATTGATTAAAATACTGTCGTAAAAACATTGACTACACAATGCGGCCCCTCGCGTTTGGTTCCGTTTGAGGTTGTAGGTTTATCAGATGGAAATGAGATTCAGTAGCTGTCACTGTTTACCTACAAGCAGATAAAAACAGTCTCCCGCTAATCTTACGTTCCTTGGACTGTGGAGACATCGGCGTCCATCACATACAGCAGGTAATTACACTGCCTAGATCAACGATTTATTTAGTGAAAGGTAGAGTGAGGAAAACTAAAGGCCAGTAACAAGCAGTGAATTGAAATGAAATCAAATATATTTACGATAAAAGAAGTGCGAGGTAGCCGTGTCACAAAGAATGGAATGTAATACTGGACTATGTGGTGAGCTGGCGACCTGCTGGAAGACAAAATAAATAAACATAAAAACGGTTAGAATTATACCAGAAAGAACGATATCTCGTACAGTCCGTAGAGGAACTGGTAATCAGGAAAACTCGGAGGAATTTTGTAATTATTGAGTACCATGAAGGATCGTAGTTAACCATTAGGAGTCATGGAGAGTGGCAATGCTCCAAGATTGCCAACTTCGAATGGACAAAATCGTTACTGCAGTTGCTCACGGTACATATACCGTATTTTCATCTTAATCACGGCCCAAGAATACATCAGCATTTTACTTAACTAAACCTGATTCAATCTGCACATGGGTACTTTTCAAATCATGGAAGTCGACACATGTACAACTGCAGTTACCACGTTGCTACTAATAACGAAGTGAAGTTAACGAAGAAGTGGAACAAAATGGGCTTGGGAGAGCGTCTCGCCGTAGTTTTGTGATCTCGGATGCAGCCCCGTTTCGTTCATCTTAATGGTAAGCCGTCCTGGGCTTATATTTCAGCAAGATAATGTCCGACCGCAAACGACGAGAGTTTCTACTGCTTGTCTTCGTGCTTGCCAAACCATCCCAAGGCCAGCAAGGTCGTCGGATTTCTACTCAATTGAGAACGGCTAGAGTTTTATGGGCAGGACCCTCCTACAATCTTGGGAATTTGACGATATAATGACCCAGTTGGTCACAATTGGGTACTATGTCCCTCAGAAGACCAGCCAACAACTGTGTCAATCAGTGCTAAGCAGAACAGATGGTTGCATAAGGGCCAGAGATGGACCAACACGTTACTGACTTGCAGAATTTCTGGAGCTCTTTCTTTCGAATAAGTCATCCACTTTTCTCTGAAATTGTAATGTTTTACTTGTCTTTACATGTACATCACATATGCCGAATTCCGTCCCATTCGGATAATTGCTTCGTGGTGCGCCTTTGGTTTATGTTTTCTTATAATAGGTTTATAAAAATCAGTATTGTTGTTCCATTCAAGAGTACGTCAACATCAAGAACATTTTTTACAAAGACTAGCCTATTTGTAGATTTTGTATTGTGTTCTGTTTGGTTACTTTAATCATAATCAGCGAATTTCTTTACAAATTGATATTTTCATGACGAATTTTTAAAACTCTTTAAGAAATGTTAAACAGAGTTGCGTATGCCTCTTACTTTCATTCAACAAGAACTGAATTTGCACGAGGAAGAATCCAAGTAAGCAACAGTTTTGTGCAAACCACAGTGAACTGGATAGCAGAGGGTACGTTCAAAATGGTTCAAATGACTCTGAGCACTATGGGACCTAACTTCTGTGGTCATTAGTCCGCTAGAACTTAGAGCTACTTAAACCTAACTAACCTAAGGACATCAGACACATCCATGCCCGAGACAGGATTCGAACCTGCGACCGTAGCGGTCGCGCGGTTCCAGACTGTAGCGCCTAGAACGGCTCGGCCACCCCGGCCGGCAGAGGGTACTTCCCATTGCATCAGTTGTTAGTGCTTTTCCTCGTCCCATCCACGCACAGACCTTGACCAGAATGATCACTTATATTGTTGTGACTTGGCAAGACAGCCAAGTCACTATGAGGTGAAGCCGAAAGACACGCGCTTAAGCTCACGCAGGCTGGCGCGAGGTCTGGAACAGTTAAGGGAATTAATAGTAGCAAAACAGGAGGTAACTGGTAGAATACTTAACTTTAATCCATCAGTGGTGTACATCGGTCTGACGGTACAGGCATCACAAGTTAAATATCTAGTGATAATGGCCCCTTGCTAGGTCGTAGCAAATGACGTAGCTGAAGGCTATGCTAACTATCGTCTCGGCAAATGAGAGCGTATTTGTCAGTGAACCTTTCCTAGCAAAGTCGGCTGCACAACTGGGGCGAGTGCTAGGAAGTCTCTCTAGACCTGCCGTGTGGCAGCGCTCGGTCTGCAATCACTGACAGTGGCGACACGCGGGTCCGACGTATACTAATGGACCGCGGCCGATTTAAAGGCTACCACCTAGCAAGTGTGGTGTCTGGCAGTGACACCACATATATGCCTCTGTGCATGCTGCGATTAATCTAATCTTGTCCTCTGAATCCATATGTGGCCAGTTTTTACGGGGTTGCAGTATGTTATTAGAGTCATCATTCAAAGCCGATTTCTGAAGCTTCATTTGTAGGCTTTCGCTGTACCGTTTACGTCTGTTTTCAAGAGTCTGCCCGTTCAATTCTTTCAACATACATGTGACACTCCCCAGGGGACGAACAAATCTGTTACCATTAGTGCTGCCATTTTGTGTATGCGTTCAATATCCGCTTTCCAGTCCTGCCCGGGATAGGCCGCAAATGATTTACGCAATATGCTAGACTGGATGATTTACGCAATATGCTAGACTGGATCGTATGAGTGAGCGTTTCGAACATTCCTGGAGACTTTTCAGGCTTTTAGGTTCGTCCTAACAGATTTCCGTACGTCACGACCAAAGTTGCTCAGGTAAACTGGAAGGAATTTAGTGTTGACCTTCTTTTTCACCAAAGCACAGTAGCTTTTCAGTACGTTCACAGGTGATGGAGAAGGGTGCCACAGCTGGCAGTCTGTTATGTCGTCCGAGCGGAGGGTATGAGGGTGCAGTCAGCTTGTGATCGACTCGTGAATGGAGCGGCTGCTGCTTATGGCCTCCCTTAACTGGTTGCCCTGAGTCCCTGGGGTGTGGCGGCCGTCGATTAGTGCGATCAGCTGACTACTTGAAAGACAAAGCTTTACGCTATAGGATCGTAAATAAAAAATCGAAAGTCAATGCTGCACACTCAAATCAATGCTAGAATAGAAAGACTCGTCCTTTTCGTATAGCTATTGATGCCAAACTAACGTATTATTCCCGAATGAGATTTTAACTCTGCAGCGAAGTGTGCGCAGATATGAAACTTCCTGGCCGATTAAAACTGTGTGCCCGACCGAGACTCGAACTCGGGACCTTTGCCTTTCGCGGGCAAGTGCTCTACCAACTGAGCTATCGAAGCACGACTCACGCCCGGTACTCACAGCTTTACTTCTGCCAGTACCTCGTCTCCTACCTTCCAAACTTTACCGAAGCTCTCCTGCAAACCTTGCAGAACTAGCACTCCTGAAAGAAAGGATATTGCGGAGAGTTTCTGTAAAGTTTGGAAGGTAGGAGACGAGGTACTGGCAGAAGTAAAGCTGTGAGTACCGGGCGTGAGTCGTGCTTCGGTAGCTCAGTTGGTAGAGCACTTGCCCGCGAAAGGCAAAGTAACGTATTATTGTTTTTAAATACTTCTGACTACCCAGTTTTGTCAGACAAATACATGTATGGAGACCGTGGCTGTTGACGTTCTACAGCAAACACCCAAAAATTGGTGTTACGTTACTTTGTTCAAAAAGTACCGTTACCGGTTTCAAATTTTTCACAGTTCATCATCAGTCGGTAACAAATTACACGTTGGTTTTCTGTTAGTTGCCCTAGCATAAACATTAACTATTGCAAATGATTGCGCTACATGTTTGTGTTGGAATGCAACTGACGTGGTATGTCCGTCTGACGCATTTCTTTTTGAAGTTTTATTGCAGTGAACTGTGGCTATACAAACACCCTTGAGAATGTATTTCAGTGCAATAAACCTGAAGAAACCAGTGTGCTACATGAACGTATCAAGTAAAGTGCATTCCCACACAAATACGTAGCGAAACCATTTTGGTTACACGTTTGTAATTGTCAATTATTGCTTATCCTAGATCAACTAATAAGAAACCAGTGTATAATGTGTTTTGATGAAAACATGAGAAAACATGAGAAAACAGTGTGATGATGAATTGTGAATAATTAAAAACCAGCAACGGTACTTTTTAAATAAAGTAATAAAAAAAACCAATTTATGACTGGTTGCTGAACACCATCAGGAATTTACTACTAACTATACCCAGACGACACAACGGGTATTCAGTTGGCGGACGTAGGCCGTTTCTGGTTATCCGAGGGGCTAGAGAAACAAACAAATGTGTGTGAAATCTTATGGGACTTAACTGCTACGATCATCAGTCCCTAAGCTTACACACTACTTAAACTAAATTATCCTAAGGACAAACACACACACACACACACACACACACGCACATGCCCGAGGGAGGACTCGAACCTCCGCCGGGACCAGCCGCACAGTCCATGACTGCAGCGCCTCAGACCGATCGGCTAATCCCGCGAGGCGCTAGAGGAACAGATCGGAATTCCACAGAACAATGTTTTCAGGGATTAGACTTTTGTCTCATATTGAGAAGGTTCAAAGAATCTTTTTAAGCCAATAAAAATCGATTTTTTGAAAATTTTAAAGTGGTGTTATCCCTTGAAGAACACTCTATTGTTCTCCGTTTCCTTCCCCCCCCCCCCCCCCTCTCTCTCTCTCTCTCTCTCTCTCTCTCTCTCTCTCTCTCTCTCTGTTGTGGATAGGTGTCATCTCATCCCCTCGGAACATTCTCTCTTCGATTTCTAGATTTATAGTTGATTGCCTACTCTTCGACTGATGTCTGGTGAAGGATTGCTTCACAATCACAGAACCCAGCAGTCAGTTCCCACAGATGTGCCAATCTGTCTTGCATGAAATTGTCACGGAGTACCTGCTCCAGAAATTGTGCACCTGGCTGATGCCAAAACAACGGACTTCAGAAAACGGAGCAAATCGCATGGGGCGAGGTTTGACTCTTCTGCGGCGGTAGTATGGCGACGACAACTAGTTTCTGAACTGGATCATCGCAGGTGGTGATACATGGGTTGCACACAATATCCCAGAAAGCGAGCAGCAGCCAGTGCATTGTCATCGCACTGGCTCTTGCCGAGAGACTAAATACTAGAAAACTTTTTCGGCGCGCGAAGTGTTGTGTTCGGTATTCTGGAATAGACGGGAAGTTTTCGTCTAATTCCTGATCAGAGGTTAGACGGTGCACGCTGAGCGTTACTGTGAAACAGCACGGAAATTGCGACAGCCCATTCAGAACAAGCGGGGCAGGATGCTTAGTGGAGTTCCACAGGCAACAGAGCTGATGCAGACGAGCGTCTGGGAGGTGTTTGATAACCCATTCTACAGCCTGGACCTCGCTGACAACGATTTCCATCGGTTCTGGAAGCTCAGAACATTGCTTACCAACCGGAGTCAGTGTTTCCAGACTGACACAGAGCTCGAGATGGTTGCCGCAGGGTGCCTCTGCTGACAGTTGGCAGACTTCTGGATACAGTACTTGACCGAGCGAGGTGGCGCAGTGGTTAGCACACTGGACTCGCATTAGAGAGGACGACGGTTCAATCCCGCGTCCGGCCATCCTGATTTAGGTTTTCCGTGATTTCCCTAAATCGCTCCAGGCAAATGCCGGGATGGTTCCTTTGAAAGGGCACGGACGACTTCCTTCCCCGTCCTTCCTTTATCTGATGAGACCGATGACCTCGCTGTCTGGTCTCCTCCCCCAAAACAACCCCAACCCGGATACAGCAGTTGGTCCCTAGGTACGACAAATTCCGGTGGTGAATATGTTGAAAAAGAAATTAACACCTGACGTTCAATTTAATTACTTTTGAATACTCTGTGGGAGTACACAGTGCTCGACGTTATTACAAATATTTCCTATCATAAACAGTCTTGATCACTAACTATTTATTCCGGTGACCGGTTTCGACCACAACTGTGGTCATCTTCAGACCAATGAGTAAGAACCTCCTTCTGGAATACATAATTTGTGATCAAGACTGTTTTTGGAGTAAATATTTGTTATATTTAAACTGACGGTATTTCGAATGCTACTGTACGGGCTATAGACATCACAGGCCGCTGAAACATCGTGTTGTGTTCGTTAATCAGTGCGCTTCCGGAACATGATCAAAAAATTGATAGTTCCATGTTTTGCTACCAGGCTGTAAGCAGTCATAGTGCGAAATGTTTCCTTTGTTTACGTCAGTACGCTGTATGTCACTTGGCTATGGAATTGATTCTTGCCGGCCGCTGTGGCCGAGCGGCTCTAGGCGCTCCAGTCCGGAGCCGCGGTCGCAGGTTCGAATCCAGCCTCGGGCATGGATGTGTGTGATGTCCTTAGGTTAGTTAGGTTTAAGTAGTTCTAAGTTCTAGGGGACTGATGACCACAGCAGTTGAGTCCCATAGTGCTCAGAGCCATTTGAACCATTTTGTGATTTGATTCTTCTTTTGTGAAGTGATTGTCGGTGTAAAAGGTTAAAAAAGTTGAAGTTTTCAATACGGAACACAATGGCTATCTAGAAGTAAGATCGCGCACTGATGGTGAAGTTGTTTCATCAGAACGGCACCAACAGCGGCGCGGCTTTGAGGGAATATCGCCAACAGAAACAGCTGTAAACAGATCCCTTGTCAATAAATGGCCAAAAGAATACCAGGAAGAAATTTGAAGAAATAGCTGAATTACACTCATGCTCATAAATTAAGGATAATTGAAGAATGTGGTGCCACGCAACGTGGCACTGTACGAAACTGGCGCTAATAGCATAGGCACGTAGGGAACACACACGACACAGATCTGTAAGTCCACGGTATTGGTGATAAGTTGAGAAAACCGTCCCGAAACACATGTGCTACAAAACGCCTCTGTTTCTTGCGCATGTACCCCGACATCAGTATCGGATATGGTCACCACGCACACGAACACAGGCCGCACAACGGATTGGCATACTCTGGATCATGTGGTCGAGCAACTGCTAGGGTACAGCCTCCCATTTTTGCACCAGTGCCTGTCGGAGCTCCTGAAGTGCCCTAGGGGTTTGAAGACGTGCAGCGATACGTCGACAGACAGCATTCCAGACGTGCTCGATGGGGTTTAGGTCTGGAGAACAGGCAGGCCACTCCATTCGCCTGATATCTTCTGTTTCAAGGTACTCCTCCACGATGGCCGCTCGGTAGAGCCGTGCGTTATCATCCATCAGGAGGAAGGTGGGACCCACTGCACCCCTGAAAAGGCGGACATACTGGTGCAAAATGACTTCACGATACACCTGACCTGTTACAGTTCCTCTGTCAAAGACATGCAGGGGTGTACGTGCACCAATCATAATCCCACCTCATACCATCAAACTACGACCTCCATACAGGTCCCGTCCAAGAACATTAAGGGGTTGTTATCTGGTCCCTGGTTCGCACCAGATGAAAACCCGCTGCGAATCACTGTTCAGACTATACCTGGACTCGTCCGTGATCATAACCTGGGACCACTGTTCCAATGACCATGTACTGTCTTCTTGACACTAGGCTTTACGGGCTCTCCTGTGGCCAGGGGTCAGTGGAATGCACCTTGCAGGTCACCGGGTGAATAAACCGTGTCTGTTCAGTAGTCTGGAGACAACTGTTCCAGTGGCTGCGGTAAGTTCCCGAGCAAGGCTACCTGCAATATTCCGTGGCCGTCTGCGGGCACTGATGGTGAGATATCGGCCTTCTTGCGGTATGTACACTGTGGACGTCCCGTACTGTGGCGCCTGGACACGTTTCCTGTCTGCTGGAATCGTTGCCATAATCTTGAGATCACACTTTGTGGCACACGGAGGGCCCGTGCTACGACCTGCTGTCTTTGACCAGCCTCCAGTCGGCCAAGTATTCTACACCTCATAACGTCATCAGTATGTGTCCTTTGAGCGATTTTCAACACACAGTCACCATTAGCACGTCTGAAGAGGTCTCCACACTTACTCGCTGCACCGTACTCTGACACGCACCAACACACCTTCGCGTATGTGGACTGCTGCCAGCTCCACTGTGCGACGCCCACAGGTCAAATGCACCTCATAGTCACACCCCGAGGCGATTTAAACCCGTAAACCGGCGATCAGAGCGTTGTTTCACCATGTATCAGCAGGATCCTTAATTTATGAGCTTGTGTAGGTGGTGCAGCAGGGAGAGGGAGGTGGCCCATTCGCACTGCAGTTGTTGTAGCTACAGCCGAACGTGAAAGATATGCCTCAAATGCTGGAGCCACTACTCGAGCTGTGCCACTGGAATCCCTTCCCCAGGTCAACAGTTCAAAATATTTTGCGGCACGTTTTACACTTGTGTCGCTACAAGATACAGAATTTGCACCAAATGAAGCCCTGTGTTTCTTTGACACACACGGAAATGGATGACATTTGATCAGGGAATATTCTTCCGACGGATGACGTTCATTTTACTGTGCACTGTGTTTCAATACGCAGAACTGTTACATATGGCATTTTACTTTGTCACGTGTAGTGCAAGGAACATCCACTGCACTTAGCTTACGTCTCGTGTAGTTTTACAAGTTTTATCATTCTCGCTCCGTCCTTCTTCGAGGAGATGACACCTCGCGGGCCTGATAGATGTACAGTGTCACCTGCATCTCATGTAGGCGTCCTTGTACAACACGGGGTTCCAACTTTGCAAGCGCGTAACTGGGTCCACGCCGCTATTTTCATGAAATATGTGTTGCTTGCAGGTGAAACATCTGCTTTGAGAAACTTTCGATTGCGACAAAATCGTCTCCAGGCAATCTCAATGTGTTTGTGCGGGTATCTGCAAGATCGTGCCTGTCAGGGACGCATATGGACTCTTCGTGATCTGAAGGACAGCGTACAACGACATATCGCTCTCACTGCAACATTTATGCTGCGAGCAACTGTCGACCGTGCCGCGTCACGGATGCAGCATATTGCTGAGTCGGCGGACCACGTAAAACATACGTTTTAAGTTACAACCATGTCCTAACAAATGTTCCAGAACCACCGTTATCATGTGTTTGATCGTCCCTCCTCTTTTCCTGCACCTACTTCACATTCTGAATGTTCACAGCGGCATGTTTTCACCTGGTAGCAGAAACTGCAACTTTTCTTTTTTTTCACTTTGCTCTTCGAACGTGCCAATTAATGAACATACCTATCATGTTTTGACTGCGTTGAGTATAGCCAATCGGAACACCGTCAGTCTGTTTGATAGGTTCCGCTCTATTGACCTGTTCTTGAGTACTCTGTATGTCCATCTTTTCAGAGATGGTTGCAGGACTTGGCTGTTCGGCGAGAAACAATCAATGCCTTCTCAGCACGATAGCAATGGAGATACTATCGAAGACAGTGCTGCCAAAGCAGAGTTACTAAACACAGCCTTCCGAAGTGCCACCACAAAAGAAGACTAAGTAAATATTCCAGAATTCGAATGGAGAAAAGCTGCCAACATGAGTAACGTAGAAGTAAATGTCCTCATAGTAGTGAAGCAACTTAAATCACTTAATAAAATCAAGTCTTCTGGTCCACACTGTATACCAATTAGGTTCCTTTCGGAGTATGCTGATGCATTAGCTCCATACTTAACAATCATATACAAACATTCGCCCGACGAAGGATCCGTACCCAAAGACTGGAAAATTGCACAGCTCACACCAATATCCAAGAAAGGTAGTATGAGTAATCCACTAAATTACAGGCCCATATCGTTAACGTCGATATGCAGCAAGATTTTAGAACATGTATTATGTTCAATCATAATGAATTACCCCGAAGAAAACGGTCTATTGACACACAGTCCACATGAGTTTAGAAAACATCGTTCTTGTGAAACACAACTAGCTATTTATTCACATGAAGTGCTGAGTGCTATTGACAAGGGATTTCAGATCGATTCCGTATTTCTGGATTTCCGGAAGGCTTTTGACACTGTACCACACCAGCGGCTCGTAGTGAAATTGCTTGCTTATGGAATATCGTCTCAGTTATGTGACTGGATTAGTGACTTCATGTCAGAGAGGCCACAGTTCGTAGTAACTGACGGAAAGTCATCGAGTAAAACAGAACTGATTTCTGGCGTTCCCCAAGGTAGTGTTATAGGCCCTTATATATATAAACGATTTGGGAGACAATCTGAGAAGCCGTCTTCGATTGTTTGCAGATGACGCTGTCGTTTATCGACTAATAAAGTCATCAAAAGATCAAAACAAACTCCAAAACGATTTAGAAGAAATAGCGGAATGGTGCAAAAAGTGGCAGATGACCGTAAATAACGAAAAGTGTGAGGTAATCCACATGAGTGCTAAAAGGAACTCGTTAAACTTCGGTTACACGATAAATCTGTCTAATCTAAAAGCAGTAAATTCAACTAAATACTTAGGTATTACAATTAGGAACAACTTAAATTGGAAGGCACACATAGAAAATGTTGTGGGGAAGGCTAACCAAAAACTGCGTTTTATTAGCAGGACACTTAGAAAATGTAACAGACCTACTAATGAGACTGCCTACACTACGCTTGTCCGTCCTCTTTTAGAATACTGCTGTGCGGTGTGGGATCCTTACCAAGTAGAACTGACGGAGTACATCGAAAAAGTTCAAATAAAGGCAGCACGTTTTGTATTATCGCGAAATATGTGAGAGTGTGTCACAGAAATGATACAGGATTTGTGCTGGGCATCATTAAAAGAAAGGCGTTTTTCGTTGCGACGGAATCTTCTCACGAAATTCCAATCACCAACTTTCTCCTCCGAATGCGAATATATTTTTTGACACCGTCTTACATAGGGAGGAACGATCACCACGATAAAATAAGGGAAATCAGAGCTCGCACGGAAAGATACAGGTATTCAGTCTTTCGGTGCGCTATATGAGATTGGAATAATAGAGAATTGCGAAGGTGGTTCGATGAACCCTCTGCCAGGTACTTAAATGTGATTTGCAGAGTATCCATGTAGATATAGATACAGTATGTCAAATTAAACATCTTTCAGCCGTCTAGTTTCCAAACTTATATTATTTGGCTACCAGTTTCAGCGTTTAACTACACCATCTTCAGGCCCGTGATCGACGTGTACGAAGATTGTACCCCGGTTCTGATCAAAACAGGGGTCAGCCATCTGATGATGGTTGAAGCGCTCCTGTATTTATCAGATCCGAGGTAGAATCATCGTGCACGTCGGCCAGGGGCCTTGAGAAGGCATAGCAAAACGCTGAAACTGGTAGCCAAATAAAATAAGTTTTGAAACTTGATGGCTGCAAGGTGTTTCATTTGATATTCTATTCTTGAGTAGTATTCGTTAAAGGTTAAAGAAGCTTAGTAGATAGCATTAATATAGGAGGGATAGAAAAATCTAACGAAGACAGGAGCGTTTTGTCACGGGATTAATAAGTAAACAGGAGAGGTTTTACAGATATGTTCAACAATTTGCAGTTTACAGTGTATCTGTCCACCAGTGTACACGAAATCGAAATGATAGCTGCACGCAGGTCACTGCAATGATTAATCAAAAAAAATTGAATAAAGGCGGAATACGTCAACAATTGTTCAGTGTTGACGTCGTCGTACGTAGACGTAAGAAAATCAGTCCCAAGGGCTAGTCTTCCATATGGGAATCTCTGTGCACGCCATAAAAGCAGATCTCACTTCTTGTAGCGGAGTCCTGTACTCCAGCGGTCCTCTTGGGGATTCCCTCGCCGAGCGCTCCAGAATCTCCCGCCTCACCCGCGGCTACACACAGCGAGAGGTAGCCGCAGTGCCGCCAACCGTAACGAATTGAGATACGATGCTCCGATGCTATTTCTTTCTCTGCGGGTCCGGAGATAGAAACGACGAGCTAGCTCTTATAATAACAAGGCTGCCGCCGAGACACAAAAGAAACGGGGTGGATGGTGGGGTGGATGGAAAGGGGTGGAGGGGGGGGGGGAGGAATTGGTATCGGTGAAACAGTGCGGGCAGTCGGGGGAAATCCCCCAACCTCTCAGTTCATCTGCGAGCACACGAAAATAAACAGAGGCAGATGAGCGCGGATTTCTTTTGGCTTTGCCCGTATCGGGGATGAGAGGAAGAGGGGTGAGAGAGAGAGAGAGAGAGAGAGAGACAGACAGACAGAGAGAGAGAGAGAGAGACAGAGAGAGAGAGAGAATTGGGGGTTTCTTTGTGTTTGTGTCTAGTGGGGATGAGAAAGTGGCTTGGGTAGCGAGCGCTATATTCCCTCGCAGGGTAGTAAGCGATGACGAAATAAAAAGATTCAGAGACAATTGAAACACATATAAGAGGAGTGGAACTAACGGATTACCTAAAGACGAGGAGCGCGTAATAAGCAGAGATGATCGCACTGTACGGAAGTGCCATGAATGTTTCATATTTCTCAGGAGTAGGGGCGGGGAGGGCAAGGAATTTTAGATTGAGCACTTGTTGCGGTTAATAATGCCTGTTATCTGTCAGACCTGCCACTCGTCCCACGAAAATAATGGAAGTACTTTTTTTTCCTGGGAATCTCATTTTTCTTGTGACAGGTTGTTAGCTGATGCTTTCAGGAACGAGGGCCAGAATTGCAAAAATCTGGGTGGGTTTTTCAGCAACCCGCAGATTATGGACACACTGGAAACATCGAACCTTATTCACAGTCTGCGCAATAAAAGAGGACTAAAATATATTGCTAATGTTAACTGCTATTTTTGCCTCCGCTGCTTCTTCAATTATGTGTATCATTCCGATAAGAAAATTTTCTTCTTTCACTACTGAATATTTATTTGAGCTATAACGAAATATATTTCGGTTATTAACGATAAGCACCTTCATTGGCCTATAATATTAACAAGATTATTTAATTGTACACTTTTTATAAGGAGATGCATAGTGATCCTTAGAAAGCAAAATAATGAGATATTTTAAATATGCTGCTATGGATACCATATCAAAATTGGCATAATTAAATAATTTTGTTTACATTGTAGTTTACTGATGACGCCTAGAATGAAAGAAGAGAAACATTTTTGATCATAAACCAAATAAACATTGAAACCAAAAGGCAAAATATTTCCTATTTCATTAAAGCCACTCTTGACTCAGTACCAGAACGAATGCGTGGAGTTGTCACAGGTGCGAGTGATTTGTACATTGTATCACAGCAAGGAAGAAAGATTAGCGTTTAACCTGCTGTCAACGAAGAAATCATTAGAGAGGAGGTACAAGCACCGATTAAAGAAGGGTGGAAAAGAAATAACCCGTGCCCTTTCGAAAGAAACCAAACTGTCATTCGTGAAACTATTTGTTTGTCAACAGTCTTTGTTAGAATTCTTTTAACAAAAGAACAATAAGGTACATGTCAACTTAACATTCGAGAAAGTATTTTTAGATAAAAGTATTTTGCAATATTTTTATAGTATGTGATTTCTCAGCGGAACTACATTTAAGCGTCAAAGAAACTGGTATAGGCATGCGTATTCAAATACAGAGATACGCAAACAGGCAAAATATGGCGCTGCGGTCAGCAACGCCTATATTAGACAACAAGTGTCTGGTGAAGTTGTTAGATAGATTACTGATCCTACAATGGCGGGTTATCAAGATTTAAGTGAGTTTGAACGTGGTGTCATAGTCGGCGCAATAGCGATGGGACACAGCATCTCCGAGGTAGGGATGAAGTAGGAATTCTCCCGTGCAACCATTTCACGAGTGACTATCAAGAATCCGAGAAAACATCAAATCTGCGTCATCGTAGCGGCCGGAAAAAAGATCCTGCAAGAACGAGACCAACGACGACTGAAGAGAATCGTTCGACGTGATAGAACTGCAACCCTTCCGCAAATTGCTGTACATTTCAGTGCTGCGCCATCAACAAGTGTCAACGTGCTAACCATTCAACGAAACATTATCCATATGGCTTTCGGAGCCGAAGGACCACTTGTGTATAGTTTATGACTGCACGATACAAAGCTTTACGCCTCGACTCCGCCCGTCGACATCGACATTGGGCTGTTGATGACCTGAAACATGTCTTCTGGTCGGACGAGTCTCGTTTCAAATTTTATCGAGCGGATGAACGTGTACAGGTATGGAGACAATCTCATGAAGCCATAGACCCTGGATGTCAACAGGAGACTGTTAAAGCTGTTGGAGGCTATGCAATGGTGTGGAGCATGTGCAGTTGGAGTGATATAGGACCCCTGATACGTCTAGATACGACTCTGACTGTCTAATCACCTGCATCTGTTCGTATCCATTGTGAAATCCGACGGACGTGGGCAATTGCAGCAGGACAGGGTGACACCTCAGATGTCCAGAACTGCTACAGGGTGGCTCCAGCAAGACTTTTCTGAGTTTAAATATTTCCAGCTCCAGACTCCCCAAAAATGAACAATATTGAGCATATCTGGGATGCCTTGCAACGTGCTGTTCAGAAGAGATCTCCACCCCTCGTACTCTTACGTATTTATGGACAGCCTTGGAGGATTTATGATTTAAATTTCCTCCAGCACTACTTCAGACGTTAGTCGAGTCCATGTCACGTCGTCTTGGAGCAATTCTGCGTGCTCGCGGGGACCGTATACGATATTAGGCAGGCGTACCAGTTTCTTTGGCTCTTCAGTGTACTTGTAAACCAGAGAATGTTGATTTACGTAGCACTATATAAAAAAGTTCTTATTATTGCTCTGGTGGAATCCAGCACCCTTTCTAAATCGTATGATTCGTAGCAACTGGTACGTGGAACTTCGTTTGCCGTTATTGCTGGCGAACGCATAGATGCGTGCACGTGTTTTGCACCGACAGCAGCTTTCAACCCCTTCAAAGTCTTTCTATCTTCTACATTATTTTTGATGAAGAATGTACTAGTCTTGACTACGGGCACATGGAAGAAATACCACTTGGTACACGTAGAAGTTTAGGAGTGATGGAAGCTACATTTTGGTAATTGATTTTTTGCGAAGATCGGCTGACAGATTCTAGGCTGACAATCAACATTCATTACGATAGTTACAAATCAAATGACAAAGAAATTGAGTTCATAATTACCTTCATGGTCACTGCACGAAGAAACTGCCTGTTGACCCCGTGGTAAGTGTGAAAATCGTATGGGACTTAACTGCTATGGTCATCAGTCCCTAAGCTTGCACACTGCTTAACCTAAATTATCCTAAGGACAAACACACACACACACACACACACACACACACACACACACACACACATGGCCGAGGGAGGACTCGAATCTCCGCCGGGACCAGCCGCACAGTCCATGACTGCAGCGCCCAAGACCGCTCGGTTAATCCCGCGCCGCCCGAGGCAAGTCATTCAGTAGCTGACATATTATGGGCAGTCATATGAAAATCAAACACCCGCCACAACGGGACCATAGAATGGCTCCATTCAAAAGTAATCACCATACGCATTAATACTCTTATCCTACAGGGGTACGAGACGATCAATTCCTGTTTCGCAGAGCGCGATTTGCCACTTACGGATGCACGATCACGTCCACTCTTGAACCTCGTCGACCAACTGAAAGCATCGTCCAAGCATGTCTGTCTTCAGGTCGTCAAAGGTGTAAGCCTCGAAAAGTGAAAGAATTGGGTTGTATGGAGGATGCGGCATTGTTTCCCAATTAAATCTGTAAAGCATAGCCCTCATCTGATTGTGGATGTGTGGGTCGGCGCTATCGTTCAACAGAATTATTCTTTCCGACAGTTTGCCAACAGCCCGCAGGCAAACGGCAAAGACGAAGTTCGAAACATCTCGCATTTCCCCCCACCACAGATATCCAAAGTTTCTCATACACGTTGTGGTAAGGTCATGATGACCTCCGACTGTAGGGGCCCTCAGCTCGTCCAGATCCTCGAGGGTGAGACCACAGTCAATTCGCAACTCTGTGAAGACACTTTACAGAAACTGCGACATGCCATAAAGTCGAAACGCCCAGGAAAGCGGTCGAAGGTAATCTCCCTGTTGTACGATAACGCCCCACACTGTCCATTCAGGCGACGGCTACTCTTCAGCGATTTGGTTGAGAAGCACTGCGACATTATCCACACAGTCCGGATCTTTCACCGAGTGATTTTCATAGTTCTGGCGGCCTGAAAAAATACGAGGTGTGACAGTAAAGTAATGACACTGATTTTCTTTGCAAGACGCGGTAATCCTGCAGGATTATGTAGGCACAATATCTTTGACCTTGGCCTATAAGCTGCGTCTAGTCCAAGCGGCACATTGATGCAACTGCTTAGTCGTGAGTTGTGCTGGAATAACACGTGTTTGTCTCTCTTGTCACGGAAATGGAACCGCATAATGTTGCGCAAGGATATGCCATGTCTTTTTGCATTAAATTGGGTGAAAACGCGACGACAACTCACGGTAAGCTTCAGAAGGCTTTTGGAGAGGAGGTTATGTCAAGAGCTCAAGTTTTTCGTTGACATAAAATGTTTAGTGAAGGCAGAGCGAATGTCGAAGAGAAAGACCGCAGTGATCGACCGCTAACCTCACAAACGGATGTCAACTTGGCCAGGGTGTGTGAACTCGTACGATCTGATCTGTGAAAATGATTGCTGAAGAACTGAACCTCAATCGAGAAACGGTTCGTCTAATAATAACAGAAGATCTGCGCCATCCCATACTGCTCAGCCAGTACAGCAATTTTTAACCTCAAAACAAATTTCAGTACTACCACAGCCACCTTATTCACCAGATATCGCTCCGTGCGACTTTTTTCTATTTCCAAGACTCAAACCGTCGGTCAAGGGACACCATTTTCAAACAACACAAGATGTCCAAAAAGCTGTGACGAGGGTCTTGGAGGATATAACAGAAGACGAGTTCCAGAAATGTTACCATCAATGGCAGAACCGCTGGAAAAAGTGTGTGCGATGAGAAGGGAACTACTTTGAAGGAGACAACACTAAACTTGACTAAGACGGAAAAGGATACAACTCATCGGCTTTGACCAATGACGTTATATTTTATTCATAGATATAGTCGTTTATTTTCGAGCAATAAATAATAAATCGGTCATCTTCTGTGACAAAGGGCAATAATCATAAATAAAAATGCTAGTGGTAAATTTAATTTAAATCCTTTGTGCACACATTTTGAGTTGAACCCTCATTGGTACTAAGTCATTCCAATTGTTGTTCCATATTTTGCAGTTTCAAACTTGACTGTACTCAGTTCACTCGAGGTAGGAATTAAAGAACGCCTTCACAATTTTTCGTATTTTATTCAGTACACCGATGCATTTCGGACCCTGTTGGTCCATCTTCATGTGTAATCATGTATTAAGACGACTTACACCTTAAGATGGACCCACTGGGTCCTAAATGCACCGTGTACTGAATAAAACACGAAAAATTGTGACTGAAGGCGTTTTTTTACTTCATACCTCGAGTGAATTGTTGTTTCCTCTGCAGTTTATTCATGTCCTGTGCTACGTATGTCAACTGAAGAATAGGATACTAGTACTAGAGAAACAAAGAAAGCGGCATGCAGACACTGGCGTGTTATATCCCAGTTGAACTACGAAGGATGTGTCCTCTTCTCCAGTTAGCCTCCATAGGTCAACCGAAGTACAAGATGCAAATTTTACGTCTGCCATTTTTCTCGCCTTCGCTGGTCCTAGCACCCTATGCCTCAGTTGACCTACATACCTTAGCTGAAAAACAGGATACAATCTATATACGTCAACTGAGGAATTTAATGGCAGTGTTACGTACGTCCCTTTTTTTCTTTCTGTCGCTAGCACTGGTATCCTACCCTCTAGTTGACTGCGAAGTCTAGGCGCTCAGTCCGGAACCGCGCGACTGCTATGGTCGCAGGTTCGAATCCTGCCTCGGGCATGGATATGTGTGATGTCCTTAGGTTAGTTAGGTTTAAGTAGTTCTAAGTTCTAGGGGACTCATGACCTCAGAAGTTGAGTCCCATAGTGCTCAGAGCCATTTGAACCATTTTTTTTTTTTGACTGCGAAAAAAGCGGTATGTCTAAAATTACGTTCGAAATACGGAAATACGTGGTACATGTCTACGATCTGTTTTCTGTGTACTACATTCCTCTGTTTCTGAACATTCGCCTATTTATTTGCAATGTACTCGTATCATGTGTTGTAAAATGTGCCGTCATGTTTCAAAGCCGACGGCATGTATCCCATCTTTCAGTATATAACACTAACCTGTCGTGACACAAGAAAATGTTACCCTCTCAGAGGATTTGGGAAACTTTGCCCCCGTGTTTGACTAATGAATGAAGTTATCGGACTGTACTTTTGAATATAGCGCAATTAATAGAAGAACTTTAACTTTGGGGTTAATGAAAGAACTAAAATTCATATACGCATGAAAAATCGAATGGTCGCCTGCCCAAAGTGGTACATTAATTTAAAAATATATGTTCAAGAAAATTGAATCTTAGTTGTTGAAGTGACTTTCATTAAGATTCCGTTTGAATAGCACACTGGATACAAACGGACACAGAGCAATCTAAGCTGTGGGTAGTAGTAGTTACCAGTAATGAACAAAGCAGTAATCGTAGAAAGCAAAATTGTACCCAACTCATAATAATAACAGATACAATCACGATAATTACATGACTCAGTACTGAAATGTCACGGCAGGAAGCACCAAATTAAAGTTGGACATGGAGGGGCTTCTAAATTAACTGGCATGTAACACCCAGTAATAAAAATAAAAAGCAAATAATATCACAATTACACTGTTTATACTCCCATTTAAAGAAATATATCAGATTTCCTTAGTAGTAGTAACATTCAAATTATCTTTCTGATATGAGAAGAAAATAGTGGGGACCCATAAACTGTATAGCACCACTATTCAAGCTCGATGATTATTTCAGTAGAAAAAATTAAATCAACTAAAGCTAATTCTTAACATCACTTGGAATAGTTTGTTTTAGCTTTTCAAGGCAAATTATTCAGCACTGAGCTCAATTAACTTCAAATAAATCGTTCATGACAGTAATCAAGGCTAAATTAGGTTTCAAATAAGTTTAACTTATGTGCCTTTTTCATGACCTGTGCAGCAGGTATTTTAGACAGTAACATTTACACAGTCTGCCACAGAAGTTTTGCAAAACGATAGTTTGCAATAAATTGATAGTACTTTAGCAAAATACTAACTTCAACTTTTGTTGATCCTTGCACATTTGACAAACATAAATAACTCATTAGTTCATTTGAAACATGATACTCGGTTTTATAAACACGTACGAGAGGACTCTGCATAGATTCATGATCAGGATGGAAGATATGGTCTTAAAAACAGGTTTATAGCACTTGGATTGTTACTAAAATCACTCACACAAATTAACTGGTCCACGCTCTGATACATATCTGTATGCATGAAGCTAGTGGAGCAGTGACGAAGTTGTGGTGGCAAGCGACGTGGCGGCTTACTGTACTCACGGCTCCTGGTGTTTGAATGTTCTATACAACTTTTTCTTGGCGACGGATTTTTAACGTGTTAGAGCCATTCCGTATTGCCGAGACTACCACGCAACAGACAAATCCACATCCGAGGCAAAATTCCTTGCAAAGCGGCTTCCAATTGCCTCCCTTGGCACCGTCTGTGTCTACCGTGCAACAGCTAACCACTGACTGCGTATCATTCCCACCAAGGAGCCGCCCAATTCGACCGCCAAAACCACCTTTTACATCGCGCCGAGCCATTTTGGTTGCAGAGGGACGTCAAAAAAAAAAAAAAAATGGTTCAAATGGCTCTGAGCACTATGCGACTTAACGTCTGAGGTCACCAGTCGTCTAGAACTTAGAACTAATTAAACCTAACTAACCTAAGGACATCACACACATCCATGCCCGGGGCAGGATTCGAACCTGCGACCGTAGCGGTCGCTCGGCTCCAGACTGTAGCGCCTAGAACCGCTCGGCCACTCCGGCCTGCAGAGGGACTTCCCTACGTCTTTTACGTATTACAAACACAAACGCCCTAAGCATGGACCAGCTTCCAATATACAAAGACTTTCGTCTAAATATACACATATTATAAAATTTCATTATTTTAAATATCATTTAGCTTTTTCCATATATACATCACAATATTTTAAATTACCTGTCACAAATCAATGACATTAATTAACAAAGAACACACACTCCATTTTCGTAGGTACAGAGTTACCTGATGTGAACCTTCTACTAATCGATATAAGTGTTACAAGTATTCCCAAGATTTTCATTATCTTACATTATATTACCTCGAACAGTCATTGTAACAGGGGTACTTTAGAAGGCCATGGAAAGTGACAGCATTACAGCGACCTAGCTATTGTGGAACGGCGCTTCGCAACAGATCACTTAACAGGTGGTTCGCAAGTCTCAATACTCGCACACAGCTGCTTCGGAAGTAACTACTTGTTATCTAAGATGCAGCGCGATACGTCAGTAGTCTTCAGAGCACGAAGGCGTTGCGTGCAGCATTTCAACAGCAGCAGGCTGCTCCGTATAGAGTCGTAACTTGTTTAAACTACCTTCCGTGTAAACGAAGGACGTCTTGGACTTAACAGAGCAGTGTGTTGGAACAGGGATAATACGTGGAACTCATCTTCAGTACACACTGTCATCTTTATTACCCGGCAGCAGCGGGAAGTAACTTGGCCACGTGACAGCTCACAGCCATTCTCCCGTTAAAGTAGGGTACGTTGCTACCAGACTGTGGAAGCTTGCTGTTAACGAAATGGAGGGCTTTTTAGTGAAATCTTTGCCGTAATTTGACTGTACGTTTTTTTGTTATTCATTTATTTCGGTATATCGACTTCGGCTGTAGAGACAGTTCGAAGCGCAAAGGCGAAAAAAAATGGTCAGTAAGACCAGCCATGTAAATAATACGATACAGATACAGACTTATACAGAGAGCCCAGAAGGTATGAGCTATATTCAGGAATATGACAGGACGCTCATTTAACACAACAAACTTCACATGCCCTAGTCTGAATAGTTTCCGAGGTACATCACACTTAATGTACATTTGTTTACGGGCACTCACGTGTCTTACTTAGCCAACGTCTTCATGTTTTGCTCCAGCCTAACTTAACTCGTTGCTTTTAACCTCTTTGCTCAGGATGCCTTTCTGCCGTTGAACTAGCCTGTTGAACTACTGGTCAATTGCATTTATACACGCTCTGGCTAAATTGCCACGCATCTCTACCAGTGCAGAATATGCAGATATCACGTATGTTTAACATATGTTTATGGCTGTTGCGATGATGGTGTTTCTGCTGATGTCGAAGAACGCAGTCGGCGCTTTCCTCTACGTCGAATTCCTGATCGTAGAGTGTTTACCAGTGTACGCAGCACATTGCGCGAAACAGGTGCCCTTCCAAGTACCCATTTTTTTCCTTATGAACGTGTAGTTTAACAACTTGTTCAGGAACCGTAACACATCGTTAAAGTGGTGCAGCGCAATCCCACTTAACTGCGCACGTATCAGTGTCCCATGAACGTGCATATGGCTATCATTACGAGTGGAAAACTTGTACCCATACAACGTTTCCACAATATTCACTTTGGGGTCAACGCCACACGACTTGAATTTTGCCTCTGGTTAAATGACAATCCTCTTTTTTCCTCCATTGATAGTATTCACTGATGTAGCCACGTTTACAAGTAATGGCGTCAACAACAAGTAATAATCATCTATGGTGGCAGAAAAATCCACACGCTACAGTGGAAACCAATTTCCTACTTTATACTTATATGGATATGGTGTCTGCTCTTTCGGGTCCGAAACAAGAGACACCATATCCATATAAGTATGTAGTTCTGGCAATACCGGCCATTAACTACTTCTTCTGTGCGGATGCACACATATTACCCGAACTCTTACGGGACATGGTGAGAATGTAATGAGTGTGTTGGGTAGGAACACTACGAATGTAGTGTGTGGACATACAAGGTAAGAATGTGACTCTCACGGGAGGCGTGCGCGAGATAGCCCCTGCAGTCGCGCTATCCTCTGTGCCCTCGGTGGCACAGGTGGATGGAGCGTCTGCCATGTAAACAGGAGATCGCGGGTTCGAGTTCCGGTCGGGGCACACATTTTCACCTGACCCCGTTGACATATGTCAACGCCCGTCAGCAGCTGAAGGTATTAATATATAATTCGAATTTTCTACTTCGCCCTTCATCAGAGCTCGGTGTGGCATATAGCTCCGATCATTTCAGAATGACGGTACACAATTACTTGTATTTTTTTCTAAAATTCGTTTGTTGAACATATTTGGCTACGCGGACTGCAGTGTACTTCCAGTATCACGCAGCCCCTCCGCATTTTACCTGACGTGTGAGGGAACATCTCAACTGCACTTACCTCAATCGCCGGATTGGTCCTCGTCGTAAAATTAACTGGCCACCAGGATCGCCAGCCATTACGCCATTACCGGCCGTTGTGGCCGAGCGGTTCTAGGCGCTTCAGTCTGGAACCGCGTGACCGCTACGGTTGCAGGTTCGAATCCTGCCTCTGTCATGGATGTGTGTGATGTCCTAAGTTAAGTTAGGTTTAAGTAGTTCTGTGTTCTAGGGGACTGATGACAGATGTCAAGTCCCATAGTGCTCAGAGCCATTTGAACCATTACGTCATTACTTTTTTGTTTCTGCGGGTAGATGAGGTCTGAGGTGTAGGAACGAAAAGTAAATTCTAGAGATGTACTGCTTGGTCTCGTCACGGACGCTGCTTCTCTCATCAGGGCACGTGCAGAGCACTCAGACAACCAACACATGATGTTCTCCCAGGAATGCACAAATGCGCTGAAGCTGACGGTGGGATGTTCGAAGATTTACTGTGAATTATGCAACAGCCGTTATGTGACGTATACGGTACTGTTTAGAGATGAATGATACTTTGCGAAGTCCATGTTACGAAGTTTACTAACTGTTGTACATATGCAAACAGTAGAATATATTATTACAGAAAATGCATAATGACGTACGTTAATTGGGTTCTATCTCGGGAACCACTCACAATAAGGCGTTAGTCCCCAATGAAAGTTTTTGTTTTGAGCGATCGTTCCTGTCCTATCTCTAAATATTGACCATTCCTCCTGGGATACATCAGCAGGTGTGAGGGCGAATTTAAAACGGGTATTACAGCTAACATTTCGCACTGCTGTAACAATGACACCCAATACTGTGCTGTGGCAAGCACGAACTATGTGCAAGCATCAACTAACGTTGATCTTTGCCCATTTTGGGAAGTGTGCGTGGGTAAAAATTGTGGTGGGAAGGGGGAGACCAAGGATTGAGTAGAGTAAGCAGGTACAAAAGCATGTAGGCTGCGGTAGTTATGCACACAGAGAGAGACACATGCATAGTAAACGGTACCGTGGCGAGCTGTATCAAGCTAGAATTCGGACTGAAGACCTCAGACAAAAAGAAAAATAAGGGAGAAGTGACCACAGTTCGTTGATACATACAAAACTTCTGATAGCGCTACACTCGCGTTTGTGATTCAGAATTACAAGATCACAGTAGAAATCAGAAAATTTGACAACAGGCGAGAGTTGCCTAAAATGTACCACTTTCGAGATTTCGTTTATTATAGCCTAGACAAGTGAGTTACAAAATTACCCAAACAATGCCCTCCTTAACTACAGGTTGTTGTTTTTTGTACCTGATTTAAACACTGGCTTTGCGTGGGGCACCTTCTTTTCCCGTTATTTGTTTTATGTTGTCGCTAATGAAAGCTTATGCGGTGGTGCTCAACCCGAGGGTAAGACGGTCCGAATCCTGGTGGTGGAAAAAATTTCAGTGGCAGTATTTGACCGGCAAGGCAGGGGGGGTGATTGTGTAAAGCTCTTGACAGCTAGCCTTTGCGCCAATGTCCTGGATTAAATTCCAAACCTCTTTACGGTGTCTCTTACGCTGAGGACATGGTGACACCGTTGTTCATTACAAGTGTCAAGAAGAACTGTACCAGATATCTCTGTGTACGTGGCGAACGTAAGAACTTTCGTTCGGCCATTCGGCTTCAGCATCATCAACCATCATATGCGTCCATCAGATGGGGACATTAATCATTGCGGCCCCCTTGGTTCTATTCGAGAGTAGTAGTCCATATGCTGGCACCATGTTTCCCGTCTCTTCCATTTCACATCATAATCATCATCATCATCATCATCATACAACACAAACATTATTCTACACACACACACACACACACACACACACACACACACACACACACTTACTCACACGCCTTTACAAATATTGTAACGGAACATATTGACATGTTGTAAATAGATAAACAAAAACAATAACACAAAATAAGTTTCCTTTAATTTACGTCTAAGGTCACAAACTTTTCGTTAACGGATTACAGATTTCGGTCTATAATGACCATCATCAGATCTGCAGCAAAACTGGGAAAAACATAAATACACTCGAAAACTATACAGCTTAAGAACAATACATAGACCATAATGAAAAGTAGTACTGACAAAATTTACATTTGTGCGCTTTAAATATGAAGGGGCATACCTGTTTCATAAAAACGAAGTCCTAATTTACTGCAGCCATAGTAGCATCGTCAAATGTTAAATGCGGAATCAGCACCAGCATCGTGAAATACATATAAATAACATCACATGCACGAATCTTGTTGTCAGTAGTACTACTGTTTAAAATAAGCTGCCGTACAGTAGCCACAAGATGTGTGTGTTGCAAGTTCACCAGTTGTCGCTAATGTCGGCATACACTAGTTTTCAATAATTAATTGAAACAGCGAAAACATAGGAGGATACTATGGTTGAAGTCTGTAATAAGCTTACAACGTATAAAAGGCATTACAGTGATAAAAAGCAATAAAAAGAAGAACACGACAAAAGTAATATTGTTAAAAAGAGGAAGAGTTAAAAAACAGTGGTTGACATATGCTCTAGTGCCAATATTCTAGATAATGACATAAATATTAAACACCATTGATAGTATACCGGGTAATATTAAACAACCATAAACTAAATCGCTAAAGGAGCCACAAATGAAAGAAAAAAGTTCTGCACATAATCAGCGCCCTCTGTTGGCTCTAACGCCAGAATTCCGCACAGGCGGGAAGTGGTTGGAGGAACGTGGCCGGCAGGGGGCCCCTCGCACCCTGCGGTACTCCGTTGCAAGAAAAGAATGATAAAATTCCGTAACACTGGATGACACACATTATCTGATTAATGTAGTATATGAATTAAAAGAGAAGGAACAAGAACATACTAGAGTCATGCGTGAAACGTATGAAAGCGAAGTAAATATGTGATGCACTCAATACTAGGTGAACTTATTAGCACACTATATATAACAGAGGCGTGCAGTGATTAGAGTAAAACATTGCCAAACAAAGCAAAGTAGGCAGTGGGTACAAAGTCATTTTGCCAGTTAAGCAGATTAGTTGGTTCTCTAGTTTTTGTTTTGTAAATTTCAAGCTCCTCTAACAAATTAACAGCACGGCTTTTTTTCCATTGTGTGAAGAACACGCATACAACTCTCAATGTTCCCTACGGACTGACCAGTATCAGATAAATGCTCTCCCAAATTCTTTTAACAATATTATTTATGCGTGTTCTTCTTTTTATTGCTTTTTATCACTATAATGCCTTTTATACGTTATAAACTTATTACAGAATTCAACCTTTGTCTACCCCTTTGTTTTCGCTGTTTCAATTAATTATTGAAAACTAGTGTATGCCAACATTAGCGACATCTGGTGCACTTGAAACACAAACATCTTGTGGCTACTGTGCGGCAGCTTGTTTTAAACAGTAGTGCTACTGACAACACGACTCGTGCAGGTGATGTTATTTATATGTATTTCACGATGCTGGTGCCGATTCTGCATTTAACATTTGACGATGCCACTATGGCTGCAGTACATTAGGACTTTGTTTTTGTGAAACAGGTATGCCTCTTCATATTTAAAGCCCACATATGTAGATTAGGAAATGAGACACTTAAAGTAGTAAAGGAGTTTTGCTATTTGGGGAGCAAAATAACTGATGATGGTCGAAGTAGAGAGGATATAAAATGAAGACTGGCAATGGCAAGGAAAGCGTTTCTGAAGAAGAGAAATTTGTTAACATCGAGTATAGATGTAAATGTCAGGAAGTCGTTTCTGAAAGTATTTGTATTAAGTGTAGCCATGTATGGAAGTGAAACATGGACGATAAATAGTTTGGACTAGAAGAGAATAGACGCTTTCGAAATGCGGTGCTACAGAAGAATGCTGAAGGTTAGATGGATAGATCACATAACTAATGAGGAGGTACTGAATAGAATTGGGAAGAAGAGGAGTTTGTGGCACAACTTGACTAGAAAAAGGGATCGGTTGGTAGGACATGTTCTGAGGCATCAAGGGATCACCAATTTAGTATTGGAGGGTAGCTTGGAGGGTAAAAATCGTAGAGGGAGACCAAGAGATGAATACACTAAGCAGATTCAGACGGATGTAGGTTGCAGTAGGTACTGGGAGATGAAGAAGCTTGCACAGGATAGAGTAGCATGGAGAGCTGCATCAAACCAGTCTCAGGACTGAAGACCACAACAACAACATGTACGTTTTGTCGGTGCTCCTTTTCATTATGGTCTATGTATTGTTCCTAAGCTGTATACAGTTTGCGAGTGTATTTATGTTTTTCTCATTTTTGCTGCTGGTCTGATGATGGTCATTATAGACGGAAACCGGTAATCTATGAACAAAAAGTTTGTAACCATAGGCGTAAATTAAAGGATACTTACAACATCTACGGGTCACTGTTTCTTCGCGACGATGTCTCAGCTTGTGAGAATAACACAAAGCACGTACCTTACATGTCTCCAGGAAGGTCGGTTAGTACAAGTGCTACGAATTTTATAGCGTCCGTAGAAGTTCGGAGTCGCTTCGTTATAGGCTACACTCCATTATAATTGAATCATTCGTACGAATCTGAGCGCCTCTTTATGCGTCGCAGCCGTAACAACAACGTCATCTGAAACCTTCGACATTGTGCTGCGCCGCAATTATGTTCTCTCCCGAGAAAACTACTGCATCGGCGGGTCGCCAAGGGGGCGAGATAGCTCTAGGAGCGTCGCTAGGTTGCGAGACTTTTGTTGCTGCCCGCCCCAGGGGAAATCTAGCGGCTAATGTCCGGGGCCGGGCTTCAGAATTAGCCGGCAGCCTGGGAGGACAAATGCGACGCGACTCGGCTGTATTGTCCGCCTCCCTGGGTTTATTCCGGCGCCTAGCAGCGTCGACTCGCCCGCACAACAGGCGATCTGACCGGAGACGGGCTGTTCCGCACACGCGACGTACTTTCAAACGTCGCGGAAGTAGGTTCCCAGTTATCGATCACCGTCGACAAGAGTAACTGCGATTCTAATTAGAAATCAAATCTTTCATCATACAATGCGAACGGGTGCAATGTTCGTTCTTCTCTCCGAATTCTTAGTAAGAGGGTTGGAACTCAAACAGTGGCAACTGTTTATTCACAACCGATACAAAAGAGTTAGATGTTTTCACCTGATACTGTCTTTCAAAGTAGTCATCAACACTGTGTAGAACCCGTTGCCAGCGATGTGGAAGGCGTAGTATACTGTTAGCAGAGCCTGCTCTGTTGACGGTGAGAATGGAGCGGTCTACTGCCTGTCGAATCTCTGCAACAGTTCTGCAGCGAATGCCACGAAGTAGTTCCTTCATCTTCGGAATCTAATCAAAGTCACAAGGACTTAAGTCCGGGGAGTATGGTACTCAGTATAGCTGATACTTGAATTTGGACACTGTGCACGAAACTGACGCCGTCACAGTGAGAACAACAATTTGGCTTTACACCTGACTGTACTGCAGGCCGGAGTGGTCAAGCGGTTCTAGGCGCTTCAGTCTGGAACCGCGCGACCGCTACGGTCGCAGGTTCGCATCCTGCCCCAGGCATGGATGTGTGTGATGTCCTTAGGTTAGTTAGGTTTAAGTAGTTCTAAGTCCTAGGGGACTAACGATCTCAGAAGTTAACTCCCATAGTGCTCAGTTCCATTTCAACCATTTTGAACCTGACTGTACGTGTTTATTTCTAGTGGGTCACCTACACATGGAAAAGTTGCTTGAAAGTATAAAGGACCTTTGAATCTAAGTCAAGACTGACATTTGTTTGTTACTAGCTGTTACCTGCGATGCCCTTGCGTGTCAATACAAAGAAATGAAATGTTCACATAGGTTTATTGGTCAATAGAGCCCGTTCGGTATGTTCGTCTGCTTGGTGCTAGTCTTTCTATTCGATGCCACTTCGACAACTTGCCCGTCGACGGTGATAAAATGGTGAGGAGGACAACACACAAACCCACTTTTGTTCGGAGAAAATTCGACCTGGTAGCGAACCGAACCAGGGACGCCGTCATCTACTGTTAGAAACGCTAACCACAAGACTTTTTTTTTAACATGTCAGGGTGGTTTCTTTGTCACCAGAGGATACAAAATAATGCCACGTATTACAAAACTTTGAGTAGCGCAAAACACACGTACAAATGGTATCGTGGCCAGAACATAAGTAGACCAGGAGTTGTTTACGCTACCAGTAATTTTGTTACGATGCGTGAGCGTGCGGTAGTAAAATAAAACGTTCACTTCCTATAAGTATTAAAGTGACAAAGAAAGAAAATAATTTGTTATTGGGTGCAACGGAAGCTTTACAATATTTTTACATGCAGCAACGTCAGTTACCCTCACCTGTCTGCGTGTTACCCACGGCTGCGCTCGCATATCGTAATCAAATGCCAGCCTCATTGCCAGTAAAAGTTTCTCAGGTTCTACATGTAAAGGCACAAAGTGTTCCTGTTTGTCGTACTGTATTTAAACGATGCCGTAGCTGTGTGTGTTCAATCATTTCAGAAGCCATAAAGGACGCTTGGCGCAGCTCGTGGTCGTGCGGTAGCGTTCTCGCTTCCCGCGCCCGGGTTCCCGGGTTCGATTCCCGGCGGGGTCAGGGATTTTCTCTGCCTCGTGCTGACTGGGTGTTGTGTGATGTCCTTAGGTTAGTTAGGTTTAAGTAGTTCTAAGTTCTAGGGGACTGATGACCATAGATGTTAAGTCCCATAGTGCTCAGAGCCATTTGAACCATTTTGAAAGGACGT
Organism: Schistocerca serialis cubense; assembly: GCF_023864345.2. NCBI lineage: Eukaryota > Metazoa > Arthropoda > Insecta > Orthoptera > Acrididae > Schistocerca > Schistocerca serialis. Next base: position 95,887,649 of record NC_064649.1, read on the forward strand.
TTGACGCTCAGCAGTTGAAATGGACGAGCTTGTAAGAGATATTAATTTGTAAGTACGGATTTAGCGCGTTGAGTATAAAATAAGCACTATATTCATCACTCTGAATCCTGTTATGTATAACATATCAAACAATAACAGCATTTTCACAAACGTGATTAATTTAAAAAGTCAGAGAGTAAATAACTTATTCTTCCACATTTCACGTTAAAGTCTTCAAATCAATAAATATCTTATACTACACACTTCGAAAAGTAGGCTGTGTTGATCCTCGGCATTGAAGGTATCTCCATACAAAATTTCATCAAAATCAGTTTGGCGGTTTGGTCGTGAGAGCGTCAAAGACAGTTACTTTCACGTTTGTAATATTGGAATGTATTATGACTGACGATAACTGCAGTCAAAGTTAACAGGGAACATACTCTTTCCAGTCACCTTTACAGCCCCACGTGGAACTATTCTGTTTCCGTGGACATCAGTGCTATCGCTTTCTCGATTGAGGATCGGTGGCCCCAACAGTTAGACCGACGTGGTCGCGCACATTCTAATTTGGGTTCCAACCCTGAGAGCTTGGTGGCTAGGGGAGTATGGTATGCTCCTCTTGCTGCTTTTGGAAGAACGCACGTGCACTGAAAGCTGCGTGTCACGTTGCATTCTCCTGCTGGTAGATGCCATTGCGCCAACGAAGAAACAAACGGCTTGTAGGTGTGGACGTGGTGTCATATACTGACGACATAGTGCCCTGTACGTTGTTAGGCTGAAGGCTATTTGGAGGCATCAAGGGCACTCAAGGTAGGAAATCAGACACACAATGCTGAGAGCAGGCAAAAGTGGAAGCATTTAGGTAACCCGAGATAAAATAGTAACACCAGAACCGTGCAAATTGTAGACGCTCTGGGCGGCTGTCCCAGGGCAGAAGTTTCACTTCAGAGAATTAATTGGTAACTCCACCCACGTCTTAGACGCTGTCGTAAGGCGTCACTGTAGAAGGTAGCCACGAAAAGCACGTCTCAGCAGACGCAGCAAGCTTGATACTTGCTCCTGAGAAGTGCAAGGTCAGTGGTTTTACACAGGTTAGAGTGGTGCTACAGCAGTCCACACCCACAGGAGGGCAGAGGGTGGGGCCAAGTGACGGGAAGCACTGTTCATGCTGGCCATAAAAGGAATGGCAGTGTGATGGAGTATAAACCGTGACTCATGTGATAGGGCCACTTGTCACCCCTCAGTTGATGTCCAGTTGCCCTAGCGGACTAAAAATTCCAGCTTTCATCGCTCGTGAACGGCAGTCAACATGTGTGCGTGAGCCAGGTGACTGCTGCGGAGGCGCCGGCCACTGTGGCCGAGCGGTTCTAGGCGCTTCAGTCTGGAACCGCGTGACCGCTACGGTCTCAGGTTCGAATCCTGTCTCGGGCATGGATGTGTGTGATGTCCTCAGGTTGGTTAGGTTTAAGTAGTTCTAAGTTCTGTGGGACTAATGACCTCAGAGGTTAAGTCCAATAGTGCTCAGAGCCATTTGAACCTGCTGCGGAGGCCCATACGTAGCAACGATGTAGCACCTTGTTTCATCGGGGTAGTCAGTTGCTGAACAATTGGAAGTCTATTCGCCCGTGCTTTTCTTAGCAGCCGTCGCTTTCCCTGCCATGGCCCACAGCTGCGTCAACGCTGGTTTCGGACTGTGCCATTTTGCCATTCAGGGTACTCTTTAACCAAGGATACACGCGAACTGTTCACAAACATAGCTGTTTCAGAAACGCTTCCATCCTTGCTCCAAAAGCCAACGATTTGGACGTCACATAAATAACGCCGCTTCCGGATTATTACAACAACTTCAGTGTTATCCGCGTGATGTGCTTTGTATCCCCTCCACTGCTAGTGCTGACACCTGCCGTTTGTTAGTGGCTGCTGCGTTTTTGACGTCGAACATAGGCGGTGGTCACATTAATGTGACTGGATTGTGTAGTTCTCTAAAACTTAGATCGAATCACAAAATGGCGTTAACACTATGTGGAGGTAACAAAAAGTCTCGAAGACCGTATGGAGAAACACGCAACGGCATCATCTGGGCGGCTCACAAAATCAACGTTAACGATACAAAAAGATACCATAAATTACAGGCAAATGAAGCAGGACAAGTCGCATTGCAAAGTAAGCAAGTAACGAGTTGCTTCGAATATGACTCGCGCTCCTGAAATTGCGACACTTACATTCCGCCAAAATCGGTGAAGTGTGCTCTGATCACCACCCAACGCGGCCGGGAGACGAATCACTCAAGGCAGTCGAATGACCACGAAACATAGTTCTCCCGCCCTCCACATATATATATATATATATATATATATATATATATATATATATATATATATATATATATATATATATATACACCACCAATTGTAAATTTACACTCCCAGAAGAGCAATCACAAACAAACGTCCAGCTTAGATAATATATAGTCGATTGCTTCTTGGGTCGCCATTAGGATATCCTGTGGGTCACCCTCATATGCCCTTAGTGGGCATTCCTGCACGATGTGTTTGACTGTCTGTCTCTCAGCGCCACAATCGCAAGCGGCCGTAGGAAGTTTACCCCATCTGTGTAAGGAGTCGGCGCATCTCCCACAGTTGGTTCTGATGCGATTAAAAGTTGACCAAACTTTGCGAGAGAAATCAAATCCTTTTGGTTTACTAAAGCTGCATGGCATACTGTGGCAGTTTACTGCTGTTCTGCTCTCCCATTCCTCTTTCCATCGGTCATTTATTTTAAAGTTATTTTGGTGCAGCGCCTGTGCGGTCTTTAGTGGAGGATGCCTAGACCGGAATCGGTTTCCTTGGTATGTCGTGAGTATCTTCATGGATTTGTAGTTGAGGGTCGGTCATGAGTTTTTGAAATTCTCTAACCAGAGCGTGTTCTCGGCGCAGGTTAGGAGGGGCTATGGTACTGAGAACGGGCAGCCACACTGTAGGTATTGGCCCGATTGTGCCTGATATAATACGCATTTTTGCATTAAGTTGGCTTTCTACCATGTGTGTGTGTATGCTGTTGAGCCTCTCTGGGGCACAGTATTCTGCCACTGGATACACCAAGCCAAGTGCGGATGTTCTTAAGGCAGATGCTGTGGAGCCCCAAGTGGTGCCACAGAGCTTCTGCAATATGTTGTTGCGTGTTTTAAATTTCGCTGCAGTTTTCGTCAGGTCCTCTTTGAATGTTAGTGTCCTATCTAGGGTAACCCAAAGGTACTTTCGGTGTTTGTTGTGATTTAGTATTTTCCCGTCTAGATATACATGTAGTTCTCTGTTGGTCATTTTGTTGTTCAAATGGAAGGCAGATGCTTCCGTCTTTGTAGCACTAGGTTGTAGCCTCCATTTTCTAAAGTACTCGCTGAGTCCACTTTCAAAAAACTTCTGTATGGAAGAGACTCACTCAGTGCTCTTTTTCTGTATTTTTTCCGTGTAAGGATAAGCTGAGTAACATTCCTTATTTTCTTATTCGTATCACTTTTGCACTTTCATATTTATCTTCATTCCATATGTAGCGTGTCATACACAGCAATCTCTCCCACTGCCGTGACACATTACTTTCTCAGACGTGCTAACAGCGCAGTTCTTTGGAAACGTTTGCATCAGGAGGGCTACGTCGACAAGTTTACAGTGAAAAGATATTGTAATTTTCCCGAAATACCCTGCTGGAGTGATGGAAAGGGGGGGGGTGGGGTGAGGGGGACTGGAGGTGTGTTCGTAATATGCATTAAATAGACAGTGAAAGATATTGGATGTGGCGAGGCTGAAAATTGCTTGTTCCGTGCCACAAATGGAATCTGCGGCAGGTATAGCAGTCGGTGTACGTGCAAAATAAAGCCCCTTTCCAGAACTGATTTCACCGCACTGTCGAGTTTCATTCCCACGAGATTAATTATGGTCCGTCATTGTACTTGTTGCGCTTGCTGTTATCTTGCTGCTAGACGCTCGAACAAAAAAAAAATAGTTAATTCTCTGGCAAAGCATAACATCACATATGTTTTTCTTTATTTTTGGGAACAAAAAATATTCATGTGGGACTGTGTCTCGTGAACATGGAGGCTTGGCCATCATTAGAGTATTGGGTTTAGCCAAAACTTCAGGAACAAACACTGACGTGTGAGTAGGTGTATTATTATGACGCGAAACCCAGGTTTTGCAATAAATATCGGTCGTCTTCTTTATTGTTTCAAACGACGTTGAACGTACCAGTAGTAATCTTTACAGATCATTCGACCTTGTGGCAACAACTGATGGTGCGCTATGCCATTACAGTCGAAGAATAACCGACCGCAGATTTATTCCTGTTTTGCCGACCCTGTAAAAGCGTTACATAGAAATAATCACAAATCAGGCAATAGCAACCGAAGTGGAATCATTTACATAAGTGTAACCGTTAATGCTTCAAACGGCTCTGAGCACTATGGGACCTAACAGCTGAGGTCATCAGTCCCCTAGAACTTAGAACTACTTAAACCTAACTAACCTAAGGACGTCACACACATCCATGCCCGAGGCAGGATTCGAACCTGCGGCCGTAGCGGTCGCGCGGTTCCAGACTGAAGCGCCTAGAACCGCTCGGCCACCATGGCCGGCTAACCGTTAATGAATTCACTGGAGATCCAGTCTTCAGAAAATGATCCACAATTCTGGAGCACCTGTCTGTAATTGAAAAAAATAATGTTATCTCAGATGTGTCTGAGTACCTTCATAAGAAGTGTGACTTGCATTAAGGACGATAGGAGTTCTCTGCAAATTTTCAGAATTTCAGGCTCCCAAATAAACTTGCACTCTGGTACACATGTTTGTCAGATGACCGCTTGGGCATCATTTGGATGGGTCTCCGTCCTTGTCTGGAGAGCGGTGTTGGCAAGCGGGTCGCTCTGATCCTTTCTGAGTCCAAATGAGCTACATACCTGAGAAGTAGCGACTCTGGGCACAAAAACCAGCAACGACCTGGAGAGCGGTGTGCTGACCACTTGACCATCCATTTTCGCATCCAGGGTGAGTCACCTAACGTTACCGCTGGATATATTTCGTAAACCACATCAAATACTGACGAACCGATTCCACAGACCGAACATGAGGAGAGGGGCTACTGTAATTGTTTAATACAAAACATAAAAAAATGCACGGAAGTATGTTTTTTAACACAAATCTACGATTTTTTAAAATGGAACCACGTTAGTTTTGTTAGCACATCTGAACATATAAACAAATACGTAATCAGTGCCGTTTGTTGCATTGTAAAATGTTAATTACATCCGGAGATATTGTAACCTAAAGTTGACGCTTGAATACCACTCCTCCGCTGTTCGATCGTGTGTATCGGAGAGCACAGCAACATCATCGCATTTCTACAGAATGATCTGCCAACGTTGCTCGAAAATATCCCACCGGAACCGCGTCGACGTATGTGGTATCAGCGTGATGGTGCACCTGCACATTCCGCAACTAACACTAGGCTGACCCTTGACAGGATGTTCGACGGGCGTTTCATAGGACGTGGAGGACGCATAAATTGGCCAGCCTGTTCTCCTGATCTTACACTTCTGGACTTCTTTCTGTGGGGTACGTTAAAGGAGAATGTGTACCGTGATGTGCCTACAACCCCAGAGAATATGAAACAACGTATTGTGGCAGCCTGCGGCGACATTACACAAGATGTACTGCGGCGTGTACGACATTCATTACGCCAGAGATTGCAATTGTGTGCAGCAAATGATGGCCACCACATTGAACATCTATTGGGCTGACTTGTCAGGACACACTCTATTCGACTCCGTAATTGAAAACGGAAACCACGTGTGTACGTGTACCTCATCGCTCATGGTAATGTACATGTGCGTCAGTGAAAGAGACCAATAAAAAGGTGTTAGCATGTGGACGTAATGTGCTGTTCCAGTCTGTCCTGCACCTAAGGTCCATCACCGTTCTCTTTGGATCCCTACGTAATTCGGTGCTCTCCGATACACACGATCGAACAGTGGAGGAGTGGTACTCAAGCGTCAACTTTAGGTTACAATATCTCCGGATGTAATTAACATTTTACAATGCAACAAACGGCACTGATTACGTATTTGTTTATATGTTCAGATGTGCTAACAAAACTAACGGGGTTCCATTTTAAAAAAACGTAGGTTTGTGTTAAAAAACATACTTCCGTGCATTTTTGTATGGTTTGTATTAAACAATTACACTAGCCCCTCTCCTCAGTTTAGGTCTGTGGAATCGGTTCGTCAGTATTTGATGTGGTTTACGAAATATATCCAGCGGTAACGTTAGGTGACTCACCCTGTATATAGGCTGAGGATGACACGGCGGTCGGTCGATACCGTTGGGCCTCCCGAGGCCTGTTCGGACGGAGTTTAGTTTAGTTTAGTTTGGACGAGCTGGGAAAGGAAACTTTACTGGCGAAGTTTCAGTGCGAAAATAAGAAGCAGAACCATCAACTCTTTTTCTAAGCGAAATGTTCTAACGTGAAATGGAGAAATTCTCTAGACAAACAACAGGAAAAGAAATTGTAGCTTGCTCTTAAACTACGCAAACATTTATGTTACTAAATAGCTAACCCGGAGCACAATGCACGATCATCTTCACAGTTTTGCCTACCTAACGGTTGAACAGTTTCCTGTACGGGATGGGTTGGTTCACTTAACTATTTCGTTGGGAGAGGATATCGCTGGCAAACGAGATTGGTTTTAGAAATAGGAACCTGGGGCTTTACGGCTTTTTGCTAAAATGGAGTAAGGAACCGGAAGATGGAGGCAACCATAAACCGTGGCGGGTGGGTCAACTTCCCCGTCTCGCTGACTGTTACGGAGACAAGCTCTGTGAGAATGACCGGGTTATTTGCTTGCGTCGTTTCGTCCGGCTTCCCCTCCTCAGCACTCAGGAACGACCTCCCGCCGCTAGCGCGACCCCGAATCTCCGGCCTTGTTATTCCGCCAGTTCGACTGTGAATAGCCGAACCGGCTGTAGGATATCGGATCTCCATTCGAGCAGGCATCGTCCGCTGGAGATGGAGGAAACTCGGTTTGTCAGAGTTTGTTTGCTGAGGTCAGCAGATCACTGCTACTACTTCCTGATACTTAAGTGTTGCACTAGGGCGGCTCGACGTTCGTTAATGCAACAGCTGTATAGAAGAAACGAAACAGGTAATTTTAGGAGCATATTTTTTAACAAGCACCACAGCAAATGTCCACATGGCGGTATTCTATCACAAAGTCACAAGCGACACCCAGGAAAGCGACTGATACTATCATCATTATAACGGCCATATTGTGTATTTAAATTGTGGTTTGCCATCGTGTAATGGCAAGTGTAAGGTTTAAACAGCGCATAGTGGCGTATTAAGTATATAATCTAAGAATTGTAGAAAACATATAAACACCATACTGTAAACGTATCATTTCACAAGCATCTGTGTTACAACCAAATTTCGATTTTATGTTCTCCTATTATTTCAAAAATTAAAATGCAGCCAAATTCTAATGACTAACAGGTGTAACCTTATATTAAAGGTTTAACACAGTAACACAAGAAATACGCTTAGAAACTGTGTATATATCTTTAGGCAGCGTAACTGTCGACGCGCAAATTATCCTGAGTATATTCTAACACGTTAAGCCATTAGTAAAGTAATCAAACGTTTGCAACTATTTTATTCATGGGAGTTCGACACTTTAAAAAAATCTTGGGTGGTGGGTTTGCTGGCATTTTCTGACATGTCCGTCCAACGGTAAGGCTCCATACGTATTCACTCTTGGACATATTATGAAGTGCAATGATGTACCTTCATGTCTCTGAAAATTTGTTTCTTTGTCAATCTAAATTCGTAGATGCCGCTGCAGAGTTCTTCGTAACTTGACGTCTGCTCTGTTCGCCATGTAGTGAACCCGGTAGTAACTGAAAGTTTTAGTCGCACTTTCCTAAACCTGGGCTACAAACATACTGCATCTTAAGTTCTCTAAAGTCGCCACATCCTTTCATCATCGTTATACGGGATCCATTCACATTACGGGGAGAATTACTATTTTTTGGTTCAAAAAATCCATTTTTTTAAAAATTGCATTGCTGGATCCATAAAAGTGTTTAGAATCCATCCCTGAAAGGGTTTTTCCCAATTACGGAACGGAAATGTTTGTTATTCGCGGTTGAAGAAAAAAAACTGCACCTGACTGAAATCGGCCTTTTTCACGCACCAGCTTTTTTCTTTCGGAGGACGAGTTATTGTACCGGTGCTTGGGAGGAAACACACAAAATTCAAATGAAAGTTTGAACGCGTGTGTTTGGAAGTTAGCCCCCAAGCATTTGCATTCTGGTGCGAAGACTGTGGAGATTGAAACTTTCCTGGCAGTGAGCAGCTACAACGAAGGGTATTCAGCAATTCTGAAGACCATGACAACGATGGACGTCACCCTGGGACTCTATTCGACGCAGTTCGCCAAGCATTCGGACGACCACCGGATTCGAGCGGCCGAAAACCGCTTGTCACCGGCCGTACGAGCGGCTCTGTAGCAGCACAACATAGTCCAGATCTATCGGAACGACCTCTGTGAGGAAGAGGAAGGACTAGTTTATGGACCCGAAATAGCAGATTGAAAGTAAATTTCATAATGCATTTGCATGTAGTTAAAACATCAAACGCGTATGTCTCGAAATGACGTTCGTTTTGTCGCGCGGTATGGTAACTTCAAATCTACTGAACCGATTGGCATGATTCTTTGTTTCCGAGGAAGCTAACTAAATTGTCTAGGCGTTGTAAATATCTTTACTTGGCCGACGAAATCGAAAAAACGATGAAAAAACCCTTTTTCTCAAATGGCCGCCATTTTGTTTCCTATGGTTCAAATAACTTAAGCGACGTACAACTCCTAAAGAATCTTATATACTTCCCTAACTCCGTCTTCAGGCCACGAGTGGCCTACCGGGACCATCCGACCGCCGTGTCATCCTCGATAGAGGATGCGGATAGGAGGGGCGTGTGGTCAGCACAACGCCCTCCCGATCGTTATGATGGTATTCTTGACCGAAGCCGCTACTATTCGGTCGAGTAGCTCCTCAATTGGCATCACGAGGCTGAGTGCACCCAGAAAAATGGCAACAGTGCATGGCGGCCTGGATAGTCACCCATCCAAGTGCCGGCCACGCCCGACAGCGGTTAACTTCAGTGATCTCACGGGAACCGGTGTATCCACTGAGGCAAGGCCGTTGCCATACTTCGCTAACGTCAACTCAATTTTGAATTCAGACGAGGCGGCTGACCTGTGACATACCGCGCTTGGAGGTCTAAATCGAAATTTTGTTTCGTTCCGTCGGCACTTCCACCTTTGCTCTTCGACATTTCCTGTCGAAAAAATTTCAGTTTGTAGAGGAAAAATCAATAAACAATTCGACCAAAATTGACATTTATATTTGTAACATATCCCGAGAAAAATATTCTCAAAGAACATGCTTTTTTCGGGCTAAAGATAGTAAACCTACCCTTAACGTGACCACCGCCTATTTTCGAGAATCTGTGGGGTCACCTCGACCGGGATTTACTCGCCATCGATTCTCATCCGAGATACCTACCGCACTGGAGTCGGTACGGCCTCAGATCTGTATCGGCACCTTCCAGACCCTCACTGTCACTCTTCCTGTAAGTTCGAGCTTCAAAATGTGGTTATACAGCTGATCACATTAATGTGACTGGACTGTGTACGAGGGTTGGAACCTCAATAGTGGCAACTATTTATTTACAACTCGTACAAAATAGATACGTGTTTCAAAGTTTTACTGATCTTCCAAGCAGTCAGCAGCATTGTGTATACCCCGTTACCAGCGATGTGGAAGTCGTAGGATACTCTCAGCAGTGCCAGTTGTGTTGACAGTTCGAGCGGCGCTGTCTACTGCCCGACTAATTTGTAACCGTTTCGAAGCGAATGCCGTGAAGCGTTTCATTCAGTTTAAGAGGGGAAAAAAATGGAAATGAGCCTATGGCATTGTTCGTCGGGAGGCCCTTATTCGGGAAAGTTAGGCTGCCAAGTGAAAGTCTTATTTCATTCGACGCCAGATTGGGCGACTTGCGCGCCGGTGATGAGAATGAAATGATGATGACAACACAACACCCAGTTCACGAGCGGAGAAAATCTCCAACCCAGCCGGGAATCGAATCCGGGCCCGCTTGCATAGGAGGCGAGCACACTACCACTCAGCTAAGCAGGCGGACTCAGTTTGGAAATCGAGTTGAACTTAAGAGGGCTTAAGTCAGGCGGCTTAAGTCAGGCGACTTAGCAGCCCCAAATCAATAACAGCTTGCACTGTACGTGCTTGGGCATTGTCCTGCAATGGTAAGGGAGAAAGTGTCATCACTTCTGTCTCTAAGCTGCTCGTAGGTTGGGTTCCAAAAATGAATAGCATACGAGGTGTGGCTAGAAAAAAACCGGACTAGTACTGGTGAAACAATAAAACGAATGCAATAAGGCTGAAAGTCGCGTGGCCTGTCACGTGACTCTCGCTCCGCCTACTGCTCGAGTTTCATCTGCCTCCTGCACTCAGTCTGCCCGTGGCGTCTGTTTTAAGTAGTTGACGTTTTGTCTGTGCGTCGGAAAATGTTGAGTGTACAGAAAGAACAGCGTGTTAACATCAAATTTTGTTTCAAACTATGAAAATCTGCAAGTGAAACGTTTGTAATGTTACAACAAGTGTACGGCGATGATTGTTTATCGCGAACACAAGTGTTTGAGTGGTTTAAACGATTTAAAGATGGCCGCGAAGACACCAGTGATGACACTCGCACTGGCAGACCATTGTCAGCAAAAACTGATGCAAACATTGAAAAAATCGGTAAACTTGTTCGACAAGATCGCCGTTTAACAATCAGAGCAGTGTCTGAGTTAACAGGAGTTGACAAGGAAAGTGTTAGGCAGATTCTTCATGAAAGTTTCAACATGAACAAAGTGTGCTCAAAAATGGTTCCAAAGTGTCTCACAATTGAACAGAAGGAACGCCGAAGAATGATTTGTTCTGACATCCTCGAAAACGTTGAAAGTGATCCCACCTTCTTACAAAATGTTATTACTTGCGATGAATCGTGGTTTTTTACTTACGATCCCGAAACTAAACGCCAATCGATGCATTGGAAAACTCCTGGTTCTCCACGACAAAAAAAAGCACGAATGTCAAAATCGAAATTCAAGGCAATGATGATTGATTTTTTTTTGACATCAAAGGGATTGTGCACATTGATTGGGTACCAGAGGGACAAACAGTGAATCAGCATTACTACATTAGCGTCCTGGCTACCCTACGTGAGCGAGTACGGAGAAAACGGAACGATTTGTGGAGAAAAAAGTCATGGATCCTTCACCAAGACAATGCCCCAGCCCACAGTGCGTTGTCAGTGAAGACGTTTTTGCCAAAGACAACATTCCCATCTTAGATCTTCCACCCTACTCACCTGATTCGGCCCCCTGCGACTTTTTTCTTTTCCCTAAAGTCAAGTCAGCTTTGAAAGGAACTAGATTTGAGACTGTTGAAGCAGTAAAAGAAAAAGCGACGGAAGTAATGTATGGACTTACAGAAAATGATCTGCAGCATTGCTATGAACAGTGGAAAATTCGTATGTAGCGGTGTAGAGACCGAGGGGGAGAGTACATTGAAGGAGATAACATGAAATTGTAAATAATTGTAAATAAATGTTTTTTCCAGCATCAGTCCGGTTTTTTCTAGCCGCACCTCGTAGAGACAAAAGTGATGATACTCTCTGCAGGGCCTGGCCATCATTTTGCAGGACAATGCTGGAAGCTGTTACTGATTTGTTCGACTGATGGGGCTGCTAAGTGCTATACCACCTACTGCACTCCCCTGACTTAAGCCCTCGTGAGTTCAACTCGATTTCTAAACTGAAGGAAACACTTCACGGCATTCGCTTCAGAACTGCTACGAATTCGTCGGGCAAGAGACCGCGCCGCTCGAACTGTCAGCAGAACTGGCACTCCTAAGAGTATCCTACGTCTTCCACATCGCTGCCAACGGGTTATACACAATGCTGGTGACTACTTTGAAGGTCAGTGAAACTTTGAAACACGTACGTATTTTGTACCCGCTGTAAATAAATAGTTGCCACTATTAAAGTTGCAACCCTCGTATTTACATTCTTCATATATTCGTGATATTTAATAAGTACAGTGGTATTTTTACACACTGGGTGGCCTAGGAAAACAGTAAAACAGTGCACCAAACATCCTATCTAACGTCCAACTCACAATCTTCAATTATTTTACAATAATGCAATCTAGATCACGTTTGTATTGAACTATAGTTACGAATTTTGGTCCTTGTTAAGCACTCTTGACCCCTAAAGCTAAAATTTAGCAGACGCTTTCCAACACCAACGTCACATAGACGCAACTTTCCTCTGGTATTTCACTTTTGAATCTGGATTTGGCCTAATTCTGCGGTAAGGTGCAATTATAGTTCAATATAAAAGTTATCTTCACTGTTTTGTGTGTAAAAATAATGAAAGAAGGTCGTTGCTATCTCCTGCAATAGAATGTCGTCTTTCCGATAAATTTCTGTTCTTCAGTCTCAAAACCGGTTTGATGGAGCTATCCACGCTACTTTCTCCTGTGTAGCCCTCTTCCCTCCGAATGACTACTGTAGCATACATCTTTTTGAACCTACTTAAGAGTATTCATGGCCAACGCTCTTGTCGCAGAGGTAGCACCGGTTCCCGTCGGATTACCAAGGTAAGCAGTGTCGAGCTTGGCTAGCACTTGGATGAGTGACCGTTCAAGTGTGCCGAGCACTGTAGGCAAGTGGGGCGCACTCAGACCTTGTGAGACCAATTGAAGAGCTACTGGAATGAGAAGTAGCGGCTCCGGTCACGAAAACTGACAACGACTGGGAGAGCGGTGTGCTGACCACATGCCCCTGCATATCCACATCCAGTGACGCATGTATGTGAGAATGACAAGGCGGTCGGTCGGCACCATCGGACCTTCCGAGGCCTCATCGGACGGAGTTTCTACAGTATTCATACCTAGGTCTAACTCTATAATTTTTACTCCCCACACTGTTCTCCACTACAAAACTAATCATGTCTCAGAATATCCCATGAATCGATTTCTTCTTTTAGTTAAATTGTGCAATAAATTTCTTTTGTACCCAGTTCGATTTCTTACCTCCTCCTTAGCTGAGCGATCTACCCATGTAGTATTCAACGTTCTTCTACAACACGTTTCAAAAGTTTCTGGTCTTTTCTTGTCTAAACCGTTCATCGTCGATGTTCCACTTCCGTGCCAGGCTACACTGCAAACAAATGCCTCCAGGAAAGCGTTCCTAACAGCTAAATCTATATTCTATGCCAACAAATTCGCCTTTTTGAGAAATTTATTCATTCCTACAGCCAGTCTGCATTTCATATAATCTCTACTTCGACCATCACCAGTTACTTTGCAGCCCAAATAACGTAAGTTAGCTACCGCTTTTAGTTCCCCATTTCCTAGTCTAATTCCCTCATAATAGCTTGATTTACTCTGACTACATTCCATTACCCGTGTTTTTCTTTTACTGATTAACCAGTACTGCAGCAGCCAAAGTACCGCCCTGACCCAGCATGACTGCTGCCGCTACACAACAGCGTTAGTCCGTCGCTGCTGGATTACTGGCTATTCTTCGAGTTTTATTGTCACTGTTAATACATGTTGATAAAGCACATTTCGCACTAGACTCAATGGGCATCGCTCTATCAAAATTCCGCTTGAAAAACGTTCTGTTTTGGAATGGGAAACAAATCGACGTTCTCTGTGGAGACTGGGCGTTGCTTTAAATATGTGACGAGCAGTATTTGCTTGGTCTGACTCTAGCTACACACTGTAAAGTCGAAACGTCAAATATCTGGCGAAACGTGTGCAGTGGAGAGGAATTCATACTATCCTAATCAAAATGACATAAATGGTTTAGTAACAGATCTTGGTCTGACCAAGTGAGATGCTGAGCTTTTGACATCAAAGTTGAATCTGTGGGACTGGTTGGATGGAAGGGTGAAAATCACAGCTCAGAAGAAGCGTCATGAAACAATCAGTGTTTTTCCTATCAAAATGATGTACGTTTTTGCCTCGATATTAGCAGTTTGTTTGATGAATTAGTAATTAACTTAAAACCCAAATGAGTCTCGCCTCTTCATAGACAACTCGTCAAAGAGCTTCAAATGTGTGTTACCACACAACCCATCTCTCCCTATGGCTCACTGAGTGCATCCCAAACAGAATTTTTGCGGTATCGAGATCTTGCTACAAGCATTGAAGTACGAAGAATATGGATTTGAAGTTATCGGAGACTTCAAGATGGTGGTGTCTCATTTGGGTCTCCTAGGCGGTTTTACCAAGTTCCCGTGTTGTCGTTTTCTTTGGGATAGCAGAGACACAAAGGCACATTACAAGAAGCGACTTTGTTCTCAGTGGACTGATTTCTGTGTGGGAAAACTTAACGTTATTTGGAAGCCACTGATAGAAAGCAAGAAGGTGCTCAAGCCTCCACTGTGCATAAATCTGGGTCTTGTGAAGCAATCTGCAGGAGCGCTAGATAAACATTTTGCAGGTTTCAAATAACTGCGAACCTCCTTCCTGAAGTTGCCAAGGGAAACTTCAAAGCAAGGTCTTTTTGTGGGACCACAGATAAAGAAATACTTTAGTGCAACAAATTTGGACAGTTGCTTGATAAGAAGGGGGAAGTTGCTAGGACCAGTTTTACTGCAGTTGTTCAGGTCTTTCTGGGCAATAACAATCCCGAAAACTATGAGCAACCGGTCCGGAAATTGCTGAATAACGTCATTGCTACGGGCTGCAGACGTCCCTAAAGTTCCACCTTGGTACATTCAAAGTGAGTATAGGGACTTATTCTGAGGAAAAGCGGAGCTTTTACAACAGGGTGTGCTGCAGTTTGGACGCCGCTACCAGAGACAATACAGTGGGAGCGTGATGGGAGATTATATTTGCGGGTTAATTCGGCACAGTGATTTCGAGAATAGTCTTAAATCTCAAAACACAATAAAGTTGGAAATATATGCTCTTGTTTATTTGTACAATGTTTTTACTATTGCAGCTTTTGTGTTGTTTGGTAGAACAGTTGTAGCTATGGCTGGGGTATCTATCATACCTTCTTCAAGAGGGTCGGAATTAATTATGTCAACTACCATTGTTCCCTTGCAGATCACTCACCCGCTAATATTCTGTTCTAGGCGTCGATCATCGTTTCTTGCAGCACAGTTTCGTCGCCTAGTAAAGAACTGATTAAAGGGACAGCAGGGAAGCTACAGACCGATGGAAGTCAGTGTCATCTGACAGCGCATCTTTTTGGAGATCTATACATAAATGAGAGGACGCCCTATCAGAAGTTTCCTTACGTATCACATACAATAAAGTCGCTGCTAGATGAGCGATGGACTTGCTATAAGGGAAATCAAAAGAACAAAAGTCGGTTGGAGTGGCCGAGCGGTTCTAGGTGCTGCAGTCTGGAACCGCGCGACCGCTACGGTCGCATGTTCGAATCCTGCCTCGGGCATGGATGTGTGTGATGTTCTTAGGTTAGTTAGGTTTAAGTAGTTCTAACTTCTAGGGGACTGATGACCTCAGAAGTTAAGTCGCATAGTGCTCAGAGCCATTTGAACCATTTTTTTTTTTTTAAGAACAAAATTTCACACAAACAATGTCTCCAGCGTGTTGATCAGTCCGTAGAATGAGTGGAAAATGAATCATTGCGAATCACTATAACAAAGAAGCTAACCATGGATCAAGGAGCGTTCAAATTTATAAGGATCTGACAAAATGGCTTACCACGCTACATGTCGATTTGCAGCGCCGCTGTCTCGCGGTACAAGTATAATGACAGCACAGATGCAACCACAGTAACTGCAGCGTGTTTCGTAATTCTAAACATTTCGAGCAACTCGCGAATGGTTAGCACAGGGCTGCCGCCAAGGTATTGAAAGACAACACTTGCCACAACATGGCGGTAACTGCAGCATGATGAACATCACGATGACGACACGTTTAGTAACTGCGACGAAATAGGGTGGAAAGCTGCATTCCGAACTATTTAAAGACTCGGTCGGCGAACTACAGATTCTTGTAGCCAATCGAACAGACGTTGGAGGTGTAATCGTTCCTGCTGTTCTGGACGACTGGAGCGCGCGATATTCTACCATCAAGTTCTGTGGCCCAAACTGGCACGGATTCCCAGAACGCAGGAGACTCTGAAGGTCGCCACCACCGCATGGCTTCAACGACGACTCGATACAACGGCCGGAGAACCAAGATAGATTTCGCTACCTCGTGTGTTTTCTTTTTTTTTTCTTTTTCGTTAAATTAACGTGGAATGTCAAAATTATCCTCCCACCTCCAGCCGAAGATCCTCTATGTAGACAACACCTCGGTAGCGTCTGCGGACCTGGTAAAGTTAGCTTACTAGCTTTAATTAAGTATTCAACATTAATTTGCTGACGTGTCTGACTTTGGTACCAGTTTACTCGGAATTTTACTGGCAGCTCGAATCTGTGATAGGAATTAAAAGTATTAGTTACATCACTCTCTCCTCTTTTGTGGAGGGGACTGGTCTGAAGAGACACAATGTCCTTGACAAATTCGCTGCGTCACAGTCCCAAGAATGAAACATGGCGGGCGTTCGGTGATGATTGGGGCAGCCATATTGTGGTATTGTATGAGCTCCCTGCGTACCATACAAGGTCGTGTTACTGACCATTTTAACTGACCAGTTCCATCCCATGGTACAATGTTTGCTCCCCAATGAATATTCTGTGTTGCAAGACCAACAGGGACCCTGTTCACTCAACTCGCAATCGTCCAAGATATGTTTTTGTGCATGAGGATGAACTGTCGCATCTCACCTTGCCAACCCAGCTACTAGGTCTCAATATTATTAAGCCTCTGTGGCGAATTTTGGAGAGAAGAATGCTTGATCGCCGTCCAAAATCGTCGTTTCAGAGCAAGAGGATGAGCTGTCGCATCCTCCGTAAGCAACCCAGTCACCTGATCTCAATGTTAGTGAGCCTTCGGGTGGTCAATTTTGGAGAGAAAAGTGCATGATCCCTGTACACAACCATCATCGTTACCGGAATTTGGCACTATTATGCAGGAAGAATAGCCGGCCGCTGTGGCCAAGCTATTCTAGGCGCTTCAGTCCGGAAGTGCGCGACTCCTCCGGTCGCAGGTTCAAACCCTGCCTCGGGCATGGATGTATGTGATGTCCTTAGGTTAGTTAGGTTTTAGTAGTTCTAGGTGACTGATCACGTCAGATGTTAAGTCCCACAGTATTCAGAGCTATTTGAACTATTTCAGCAGGAAGAATGGTATAAGAATATCTTGAAAATCATTCGGGACAGGTATTTGTCTGTTCTGAGATGTCTGGAAGCTTTTTTTGACTGCCAACTGTTTTATTACACAGTATTAGCGAAAATATGAGAATCCTCCTCAGGAAAACCGAGTTTTACACGAATAGTTACATTTTCCTAACTTTCCAGACATAATCAAGGAAATAGTATTCACTCCCCAGAGACAAAAATTGTGTTACATGCAGCAAATTGCTCACGAAAAGTAGGATCAAACGTGATGGAATAGATAGCAAAACGCTAACTTCAGTGTTAAGCTTACGACGAACAGAGTACAGCAGTAGAAGATTGCTGACGTAGAGGACTCGGGAGAAAAATGCACAGTAGCAGATCCCTCACTGCTAACCCAGCAACGCCCAAACTCCGGGCAGGCCCGGAACTAGCTTAGCGATTCGCTAATTACAGCTGTCTGGTCTGTTACGCCTCTGTGTGTGTGTGTGTGTGTGTGTGTTTTCGCTGCTCACTCAGCTACTGGCCACGTTGTGACGGGGGGTCTGACTGCCCACCCTTTGTTTACTGATGCCGGGCTCTGCGCAGCGGACCGGAATTTTTTCAGAGTTCGCAAGGGGATACTCCGTGCGTTGTTCCCTACGCTTCCCCCCTCCCTCCCTCCCTCTCCCCACACCACTGGAACTGACTTTTTTCCGCTCCGCTTCCAGTGCGCTCGAACGTCTTTTGACTTTTATTTTTGTCCGATAATTAGGATCAAATTTGTTGTTGTTCGCTTGGCCTGGTGGGCGTCGTTACGGCGGAACTGGGCAGTTAACGAGTTAATTCGTTCGCCGTGTGTCGGCTTCCACCTCGTTTCTTTCCTCTCTCTTTTTTTTTGTTTTTTTTTTTTTTCGTCAGTGTGCAGGTAACTGCGCCCTTTACATGAAAGTTTAAGGGATTCATTCTGGCGCCGTATGAGGTTCTCTCCGTTCCGCAGTAATTGGGGCGACGCAGGCCTGCGAAGGTACCACAACAGCCTTTTTCTGTGCCCGCTATGTTTGTGCCACACGAAGTCTCTTCCCTGACGGATTACAATAGCTCTCAGAAGGGGACCTCGTGTATTTTCAGCATACACAGAACAACCAGAGCTGTAGTGACCAGAGTGCGTGAAGTGGCCACTACCTATTATTTTCTTGGCGAATGGTGCAGCCTAGTGGCGAGCAGGTAAAACTATTCGACGAGACTACTCAGTTATCGTCAACGAGTTTCGTGGCAATAGCTGTGCGCGTTTGTCTTCAGTGAACTACTTTGTGTTTTCTGTACGTTTAATGCAAGGTACGTGAGAAATTCATTTGAATATGATAAAAATATATAGTGTTATTCAGCTGCACCGTGTAAAGGGACTTCCTCTAGCATGTCCTTTCCTCAACAGTAGTAGTCGATACCAGAAATATTTTTCGAATTTTGGACAGGTCAGTATTACCTCAGCTACTTTTCTGGAAAAAATTCATATAATTTTATACAAAGCATCTTATATTCCAAGCTAAAATTTATGAAAAGGAATTACTTTATTTTCGCAGCGCGGGATTAGCCGAACGGTCTGAGGCGCTGCAGTCATAGACTGTGTGGCTGGTCCCGGCGGAGGTTCGAGTCCTCCCTCGGGCATGGGTGTGTGTGTTTGTCCTTAGGATAAATTAGGTTAAGTAGTGTGTAAGCTTAGGGACTGATGACCGTAGCGGTTAAGTCCATAAGATTTCACATACATTTGAACATTTTTTTACTTTAATTTCGTTGTTACAATCGTTATGTCCTAGCTCTGAATGTACAGTTAAAATGATGTTTTTAGGAACATTTGAAATTACGAATTATTAGGCACATTTAAAATTTGCATTATTAATTATGCAATCTAGTACTCTTTATTACGTTTATTTCTCGATTCATTTCCCTAAATCGTTTCAGGCCAATGCCGGGATGGTTCCTTTGAAAGGGTACGGCCGATTTCCTTCCCAATCCTTCCCTAACCCGAGCTTGCGCTCCGTCTCTAATGACCTCGTTGTCGACGGGACGTTAAACACTAAACACCACCACCACCACCACCACCACCACCACTTCGATTCATTTATAAAATAATAA
Organism: Schistocerca serialis cubense; assembly: GCF_023864345.2. Classification (NCBI taxonomy): domain Eukaryota; kingdom Metazoa; phylum Arthropoda; class Insecta; order Orthoptera; family Acrididae; genus Schistocerca; species Schistocerca serialis. The sequence continues at coordinate 95,907,116 of NC_064649.1, forward strand.
TCTAAACTAATAGGAATTCTTTTGTCAAGAAATATTATAAAACCTTTGAGATATTATGGGAAACGGCCTTGCTGCAGTGGGTACACCGATTCCCGTGAGATCAACGAAAATTAGCGCTGTCGGGCGTGGTCGGCACTTGGATGGGTGACCATCCAGGCCGCCATGCGCTGTTGCCATTTTTCGGGGTGAACTCAGCCTCGTGATGCCAATTGAGGAGCTACTAGACCGAATAGTAGCGGCTCCGGTCAAAGAAAACCATCATAACGACCGGGAGAGCGGTGTGCTGACCACACGCCCCTCCTATCCGCATCCTCAACTGAGGATGACACGGAAGTCGGACGGTCCGGATGGGCCACTTGTGGCCTGAGGACGGAGGGCTTTTTTGGGATATTGTTAATACTGCAGAATGAAGGAATAGTATGCATGCGTCTGAGGTGTTCGGACGTATTTTTGTATTTTGGACGAACAATGTAATTTCGACTTCGTTAAAGTGAAAATTCAAAAGACAGTGTGATATAGTAAAATGTGAGACAGTTAAGTTATGGTAAAAACAAAAATTCTGCAACGACATTCTTCAAAACTATTTCGATCAATTGAACGATGAAACCTAAAATGTTTGAATTTCTGCTTCAAGAATCAGACCCCTAGACATGAGCTGGAGCGGACTGTGCGAGGGAAGATAAGTAAAAAGTTTACTGTAAATCTTACTCATCTCCGAATCTTCTGACAAGAGTTAACTTTAGTGCACAGTACCAAGAACAAAGAAGGCAATGTTATAGCTGGCCTCCATAAATCACACGAGAAATTTTCATATTATGCCATTGGCTACGCACAAAATAAGTCCTATAGAAAACAGTGAACAGAACATTGAAACGCCCTCCACCCTACACTGAGCATTTCTCTATAATTTCCTCTAGGTAATCATACCTTCTATGTGTTGTAAGTATAAATTTTACACCAATCTCCTCTGCTTCCAGTAAACTCTTTTCTTCTTGAAGATACTAATCAGCATTCTCCACTGGACACTATCGAAAGTTGTTTCCACGTTAAGAAATACAATTTGAAGTTCTCTGCCTGTGTCCGTATATCCGCCTGTTATTATTAATCCGCTTGTATGTCTTTATCTTTTGGAATTTCTTTTCACCAGTGTTAATATTTTTTTCACTTTTTTAAAAATTATACTGACAGTCTTATTTCGGAGAACTTATTTTTTTCCCTCTATTGGTACCATTAATGTCGTTGTAAACTGCTCCGATCATTTGGTGATACATTAAATTGCGATAGATACTGAAAAGAAACTGATACGTTCAGCATACCAATACCATAACAAGCACAAGGGAAATATTAGAAAACGCGAAAAAATATGCGCCAGTGAAATACGTGAAATCTGCAGCAACTAGCTATTCGGTGTATGAAACACACACACACACACACACACACACACACACACACACACACACCGGCCAAGTAGTTCTATTAGCGGCGTCTCGCAGCTGCAGGGCTCCGTTCCACAGACCTAGCAGGTACCACCGGCCACCAATCTTCCCCTTAATCAGATTGCCTCTCGTTGCAATCACCGGAGTTAATTAAGGCACCAGACACAACACACGTAATCGTATTTCACGGCAGACCTGCTCTGGGGCCACAGGTGCACGTTTGCATGCCAAATTTACTGTCGCACGTAAACACGCCGGATAAACTTTAAGGGCGATGCAGGCAGTACTTCCTCGGTGTTATTTGTTAAATTTTCCTGTAGTTACAGATAAGTATTTATTGTTGAAAAGATGACGGATCTTTAAACCTCATTATACACAAAGGTGAAAAGTCAAGGTATACCTCCTAATGTTGTGTCGCATCTCCCTTTTTTCCGGCATCGTGCAGCAGTTCAACGTGGCATGGACTCAACAAGTCGTTGGAAGTCCTCTGCAGAAATATTGAAAATGTTCAAATGTGTGGGAAATCTTACGGGACTTAACTGCTAAGGTCATAAGTCCCTAAGCTTACACACTACTTAACCTAAATTATCCTAATGGCAAACCACACACACCCATGCCCGAGGGAGGACTCGAACCTCCGCCAGGACAAGCCGCACAGTCCATGACTGCAGCGCCTCAGACCGCTCGGCTCATCCCGCGTGGCAGAGATATTGAGACATACAGCCTCTACAGTAGTCCATAATTGAGAAAGTGTGGCCGCTGCAGGACTCTGCGCACAAACCGACCTCAGTATTATGTCCCATAAATGTTGGCTGGGATTCATGTCGGGAAATCTGGTTGGACAAACCATTCGCTCGAACTGTCCAGAATATTCGTCAAACCAGTCGCGATCAATTGTGGCCCAGTCTCATATTTGGGAACACGAAGTCCATGAATGGCTGCAAATGGTCTCCAAGTAGCCGATAACCACTCTGTCAGCGTTCAGCCGGCCGCTGTGGCCGAGCGGTTCTAGGCGTTTCAGTCCGGAACCACGCGGCTGCTACGGTCACAGGTTCGAATCCTGCCTCGGACATGGATGTGTGTGATGACCATAGGTTCGTTAGGGTTGCGTAGTTCTAACTGTAGGGGACTGATGACGCAGATGTTAAGCCCCATAGTGCTTAGAGCCATCTGAACCATTTTTGAAGTAGTCAATGTTCAGCCCGACCAGACGACACAGCCACTTCTATGTAAACACAGGCCGCACCACTATGGAGGCACAGCCAGCTTTCACAGTGCCTCGTTGGCAACGTGGGTCCATGGCTTCGTGGGGTCTGCGCCAGACTCTAACCCTGTCATCAGGTCTTAGCAACTGTAATCGGGTCTCATCTGTCCAGGCCATTGTTTTCCAGTCATCTAGGGTCAAACTCACAGGATCACGAGCGCAGGGAGGCGCAGCAGGTGACGTGTCCTGTTAGCGAAGGCACTCGCGTCGTTCGTCTGCTGCCGTATTAACGCCAAAATCCGTTGCACTGTCCTAACGGATTCTTTCGTCGTACGTCCAACATTTCTTTCTGCGGTTATTTCTCGCCGTGTTGCTTCTCTGTTAGCACTGACACCTGCACGCAGACGCTGCTGCCATCGGTCGTTAAGTGAATGCTATCGGCCACTGTGTTGTCCGTGGTGAGAGGTGATGGCTGAAATTTGGTATTCTCGACACATACTTGACATTGTGGGTCGCACAATGTGCGCCCCCGGTAGCTGAATGGTCGGCGTGACGCATTATTAATCATCTGGGCCCAGGTTCGATTCCCGGCTGGGTCGGGGAATTTTCTCCGCCCAGGGACTGGGTGTTGTGCTGTCCTCATCATCATCCTATCATCCTCATCCTATCAGGTCGCCGAAGTGGCGTCAGACTGAAAGACTGGCATCTGGCGCACGGTCTGCCCGACGGGGGATCCTAGCCAATACGAATCAAAAAAAGAAAAAAATCGCACAATATCGAGTTCCATAACGATTTCCGAAATGGAATGTCCCATGCGTCTAGGTCCAACTACCATTCCGCGTTCATTTACATGTACTTAGATACAGCGAAAGTCACCGTACGGTGCATGTCGGAGGGTACCCTCTACCACTACTTGTCATTTCCTTTGTTGTTCGAATCACAAATAGAGCCAGGGAAAAACGACTGTCTATAGGACTCCGTATGAGCCCCAGTTTCTCGTATCTTATCTTCGTGGTCCTTTGCGGCAGTAGACTCGTTCGGCAGTCAGCTTCAAATGCCGGTTCTCTGAATTTTCTCAACACTGTTTCTCGAAAATCACGTCGCCTTGCCTCCAGGTATTCCCATTGGAGTTTCCGAATCATCTCCATAAACTTGAGTGTTGTTCGAAGCTACATGTGAGAGATCTAGCACTCCGTCTCAGAACTGCTTCGATGTCTTACTTCAATCCGAGTTGGTACGAACCCCAACACTCAAGGAGTATTCAAGAATAGATCTGACCAGCGTCCTATATACGGTCTCCTTTACAGATCAACCACTCTTTCCTAAAATTCTTCCAATAAACCGATGTCGACCATTCGCCTTCTCGAACACTTTTCTTACTTGCTCATTCCACCTCATATTGCTATGCAACGTTACGCCTAACGTTATTTAAACGACTTGGTTTTTCAAGCAGAACACTAGTAATACTGTGTTCGAACATTATAGGTTATCTTCCTACTTATCCCCATTAACTTACATTTTTCCGCATTTAGGGCTAGCTGCCATTCATCATAAAAACTAGAAATTTTTTCTAAGTCTTCTTGTATCTTCCTACAGTCACTCAACTTCAACACCTTACCGTTTATGACGTGAGCTGTGGCTTTGAAACTGATCCAAGATATCTACCGAAAGGCTGTCTGTCAACGCAGGTGTTCAACTATCAATTTATTCTTGCACCACTGATGGTAGATCAAGAAATGAAAAGTACAAAATTTTGCGTTCTCTACAGATTTCTAGATTTGCAGAAGGATTATATCATTTCTCTCAAGCAGCTTCTAACCAAATTGAGTGTCTATGGACTATCGTCTCAGTTGTGCTATTGGATTTGTTACTTTCTGTCACCAAGGTCGCAGCTCGCAATAAATAATAAGTCATCTAGTGATGCAAAGATGAAAGGTAGATTAGGTGCCTCAATTCGAAAATAAACCTGAAATGTGTGGAGATATCGCACTTAACATTGCTTTGCAACTCTTAGTTTGGTTAGCATTAGTCCAGACATGTGGACATACGTCGTTTGAGGCTTTTCGCTGGCTTCTCATTGAAACTGAGAAGGAAATGTAAAAGCCGCACACTAATTACCGACGACCAACATTATCCCGAAAAAGGTTAGAATATACTTTTTGGTTATTAGCAAATGGATATTTTGTGTTAGCTAGTACTTCGCATATCAGTAGCTATTTTAGACCAGTTGGTTTCCGACGTCTTTAGTTACTTATACGAAACACACAAAGGGTTTCGTTGATGCACGTGTAAGGAAGCCAGAATGAGAACTCACGCCCCATCCTCACAGCCTTACTTCTGCCAGTATCTCGTCTCCTACCTTCCAAACTTTACAAAAGCTCTCCTGCGATCCTTGGAAGGTAGGAGATGAGATAATGGCAGAAGTAAGGCTGTGAGGAGGGAGCATGAGTCGTGCTCGGGTGGCTCAGATGGTAGAGCAGTTGCCCGCGAAAGGCAAAGGTCCCGAGTTTGAGTTTCGGTCCGGCACACAGTTTTAATCTGCCAGGAAGTTTCACGTGTAAGGAAGGTTATGTCAATAAAATATGATTAATGGAACGTGAAATATACAGTGTGTACCAACCTTTTTGTGTCAAACTGAAACAGCTGATAGTGGGTCCACAACGTACTATGTTGAGACTGGGGTCCAGTGGTCGGAAATGCATATTTATTGTGTTATGTGACGACGGCCAGTCTCAATGGATACATGGCAACTGTGCATGAAGCTCTACTGCACTCTCTCACAGATCCCTGGTGTCTAGCGTACCAGACGACAGGCAGCTTGGACCCTAGCAAGTAGCTCTTCACCCTTTTCTACACAAGCTTCATGTAACAAAATGTTGACGTAACCACAGAGGATCGCCCGCCCGGTTGGCCGTGCAATCTAACGCACGGCTTTCCGGGGAGGAAGGAGCGCCGGTGCCCGGCACGAATCCGTCCGGAGGATTTATGTCGAGGTCCGGTGAACCGGCCAGTCTGTGGATGGTTTTTAGGCGGTTTTCCATCTGACTCGGCGAATGCGGGCTGGTTCCCCTTATTCCGCCTCAGTTACACTGTGTCGGCGACTGCTGCGCAAACAAGTTCTCCACGTACGCGTACACCACCATTACTCTACCACGCAAACATAGGGGTACACTCGTGTGGTGTGAGACGTTCCCTGGGGGGTCCACCCGGGACCGAACCGCACAACACCCCTGGGTTCGGTGTGGGGTGGCGGAGGGGTGAAGTGGACTGCGGCAGTTCAAAAATGTTCAAATGTGTGTGGAACGATGGGACTTAACTGCTAAGGTCATCAGTCCCTAAGCTTACACACTACCTAACCTAAATTATCCTAAGGAGAAACACACACACCGATGCCCGTGGGAGGACTCGAATCTCCGCCGGGACCAGCCGCACAGTCCATGACTGCAGCTCCTTAGACCGCTTGGCTGTGTGCGCCGCCATATTGGCGGGTGACCTTGAACGAGTTTCGCTCGGCCGCCGCTAGAGGTTGGAGGATCGCGCTAGAGTTTCAACTATGCGCGATCCGCAGTTAAAAGTGCCGTTTCCGTCCGCCGTGTTGGATTATCAGCGCGGTACTTCCTGCCGCGCCCAGTTCTGTGACGCTTATCAGTGGGAACTTCCGTAGTACAGGCAGCTGCACGCTCATTCGACACGAGGCAGCCGCACTGAGCACACAGCCATGCCGTACAGGAGGAGAAGATATACAAAGAGATCAAGATTGCCCGTTTACAAGACAGTGGATACATTTAGTCTTACTCCTAATAATGTAGCACAAGAAGAGCTACTAAATGGACCTATTACTTTTGTAGGAGCTAAGATTCATTTTTCTTGTACAACTACAGAGGTTGTAACTGGTAATAGTTGGTTAACTATTGCAATTGTAAGAGGCAGTGAGAAGCCTGAATTAGGTTTGGAGTCTTATTATGATAGAGACATTATTTGTTATCATACCTGTTCTATTGGAGTTCAGGGTGACAGGAATTATGGTAAAGCTATTGTAGTTACTGACAAGCCATTTTCATTGTATACAAAGAACAGGAGACGTGTTTTGGGTTAAGATTTATGGTGCACTAACAAATTATATTAAAGTTCAAGGAGATGTGGGGTTGTGGACCACTGGGGCTGCGGCGGGGACGGAACCCCTCCGCCGTTTCTAGGTCCCTGCTTTACATACAATAGAATAGAACCCCAGAGGAAAACGTCCAGAGCTGTGAGTTGTGAGATCAGGCGATCGCGCTGGTCATGGGAAAGGACCTCCCCTTCCAATCTTGCGATGACGATAAATGTTGTTGAGCTTTCCACGGACATTAACATCGAAGTGGGCCAGTGCACCGTCGTGTTCAGACCACATCTTCTCGCGGTCAATAAGTGGTGCGGTCTCCAAGAACTGTGACCGCGTATCTCGCAGGAACAACAGGTAACGTGGGCCTGTCAAATGGGGAGGTAGCAGGTAAGATAGGTGATCTCGCAGACTGCCCATCCATACCTTGACAGAGAATCGTTGCTCCCGGTCACCGATGTAGGTGAGGTGTGGATTGTCCTCACTCCAGACATAGCTGTTGCCTCTGTTGAAAACACAATTACAGGTGAATAATGCCCCATCCATAAACAATACAAACTGCACAAAGTTCAGCTCTAGAGTACTGCGATGGATAACCCATTGACAGAAGTGAACTGCGGGCATCAATATCGGTTGGTCCCAGCCTTGAACACCTGCTTTATGATAGGGGCGTAATACCTGTTCCACCAGTACTCTCCACACTGTATCCTTCGAAAGGTGCGTTTCACGGCAGATTTGACGGATGCTTATTGAAAGTGGTCGGCCACACGCTCCAGCAACATCTCGTTTAAACTCTGGTGTTGTCTGTCTGTCTGCCAGCTCTGGCGACGAGTACCGTTCAATCTTTGACTACGCATCATGCAATGTACGCAGTAACACACCTCAACATGGACACGTCATAAGCTGTGTGATGCAATGGACAACTGACACCAGAGATAGTGGAGATAGTGGCGTGTGTGCGGCACATGTTAATTGACCGGTACTGCCTATTCCAATGTACAACAGAGAGGCGGGATCTCCGTGAAAGCGCAGCAGAACTGCATTCGCCGTTGCGGCACATACACTGGAACTGGCGATTGTCGCTCTGAAAAATTATTATTAGCTACGTTGATGTTGTGCGATGTGCACTCTGTATGTCCATAACAAAATAAATATGCATTTCCCACCATTGTTTCGCTGTCTAACTATAATACACTCCTGGAAATGGAAAAAAGAACACATTGACACCGGTGTGTCAGACCCACCATACTTGCTCCGGACACTGCGAGAGGGCTGTACAAGCAATGATCACACGCACGGCACAGCGGACACACCAGGAACCGCGGTGTTGGCCGTCGAATGGCGCTAGCTGCGCAGCATTTGTGCACCGCCGCCGTCAGTGTCAGCCAGTTTGCCGTGCCATACGGAGCTCCATCGCAGTCTTTAACACTGGTAGCATGCCGCGACAGCGTGGACGTGAACCGTATGTGCAGTTGACGGACTTTGAGCGAGGGCGTATAGTGGGCATGCGGGAGGCCGGGTGGACGTACCGCCGAATTGCTCAACACGTGGGGCGTGAGGTCTCCACAGTACATCGATGTTGTCGCAAGTGGTCGGCGGAAGGTGCACGTGCCCGTCGACCTGGGACCGGACCGCAGCGACGCACGGATGCACGCCAAGACCGTAGGATCCTACGCAGTGCCGTAGGGGACCGCACCGCCACTTCCCAGCAAATTAGGGACACTGCTGCTCCTGGGGTATCGGCGAGGACCATTCGCAACCGTCTCCATGAAGCTGGGCTATGGTCCCGCACACCGTTAGGCCGTCTTCCGCTCACGCCCCAACATCGTGCAGCCCGCCTCCAGTGGTGTCGCGACAGGCGTGAATGGAGGGACGAATGGAGACGTGTCGTCTTCAGCGATGAGAGTCGCTTCTGCCTTGGTGCCAATGATGGTGGTATGCGTGTTTGGCGCCGTGCAGGTGAGCGCCACAATCAGGACTGCATACGACCGAGGCACACAGGGCCAACACCCGGCATCATGGTGTGGGGAGCGATCTCCTACACTGGCCGCACACCACTGGTGATCGTCGAGGGGACACTGAATAGTGCACGGTACACCCAAACCGTCATCGAACCCATCGTTCTACCATTCCTAGACCGGCAAGGGAACTTGCTGTTCCAACAGGACAATGCACGTTCGCATGTATCCCGTGCCACCCAACGTGCTCTAGAAGGTGTAAGTCGACTACCCTGGCCAGCAAGATCTCCGGATCTGTCCCCCATTGAGCATGTTTGGGACTGGATGAAGCGTCGTCTCACGCGGTCTGCACGTCCAGCACGAACGCTGGTCCAACTGAGGCGCCAGGTGGAAATGGCATGGCAAGCCGTTCCACAGGACTACATCCAGCATCTCTACGATCGTCTCCATGGGAGAATAGCAGCCTGCATTGCTGCGAAAGGTGGATATACACTGTACTAGTGCCGACATTGTGCATGCTCTGTTGCCTGTGTCTATGTGCCTGTGGTTCTGTCAGTGTGATTATGTGATGTATCTGACCCCAGGAATGTGTCAATAAAGTTTCCCCTTCCTGGGACAATGAATTCACGGTGTTCTTATTTCAATTTCCAGGAGTGTAGATTGTGGACCCACTATTACCTGCTTTAATTTAACCCAGAAGGTTTATAAAACACTGTACGTACAACATGTCACATAGGCTGTTCAAAAAAAGTCTGCTGTTTAGTTTTTTAGAAGGCAAATAGTGTGACCCTGGCAACCCTTTTTGATTTGTCATCAAAAATCTTTAACATAACCTTGGCATATCAGCCATGTAATTACGTATAACATGAACGTAAGCACTGATGTTGAGCAGGAGTTTCGTTTATTTTTAATCAGCATAATAGCAACATATTATCACTTGTTTACTTTCAAGGAGGATTCCTTTCCATTTTCTTTTTAATACAAACTATGAAGAAGTTTGTGCGTACTCACTCCATTCCTTTGAAGAGGTAGAAGGTAAATTAACTTTAGCGATTCAAAAGCTGGGTGACTATTATGATAATAACCACCTCAAGCCAAACCCAGCAAAAACCCAGGTCTGTGCTTTTCACCTACGTAATAAGGAAGCAAGGAGGAAACTCAACATAAGCTGGAAGGGACAACATCTATCTCACTGCGACACACCAAAATATCTTGGGATTAAACTTGACCGTGCTCTCACCTACAATGAACACTGTTTGGCCACAAAGATGAAAGTGAG